>NW_026595981.1:13896111-13971498 GCF_907164565.1 Psammomys obesus | reverse complement strand
TGTGTGTGTGTGTGTGTGTGTGTGTGTGTGTGTGTGTGTGTGTGTGTGTGTGTATCTTCATTTTCTAAGACTTCTGTTGGATTTTTAAGCTTCGGATAACATTTTTAATTCTCAATGCTCCTTTGTTCTACTATTAAAAAATAAGTAATCCCTGTCATTACATGAGTTCAGCATCTTGTCTCCCAGAATGTTAATGACAAGCTCCATTTTGTACTTCCTCAACACAGTCTCCCTTCAGACTTGCTCTTTTCGCTGGTTTTGGCCTTTGTGTTTCCTGGTGGGTACATTTTCTTAACAGCCTAATGAGCCTTCCGTGTTTGCTTAGATATAAAAGAAGAGAGATCAATAGCCACCAGGGACATGGACAAGAAACTTTATTCACAGGCTTCATTGTCCAGTGAACTGATGTCATGTTTTCATTGGGAAATCACCAGTGTCATAATCTGTGGGTGTATTCTCTGGTGAAATTCTCCTCCGGACAGATTTCTTCCATGATCCTGCCTGGAAAGTATAACTTCCAGTATGTGTGTTCTGAGAACATAATGGGTAAATATTATACATGAAAACTTTCATTTAATCTACCAGTTTTAATAGCTAGTAGCATCACCACAGTCATCCCATCATCCCATTTCCAATTGTCCCTGAGGTTTCCCTGTCTCCAACCTCAGAGGCTTCACTTTTGTGGTCCATTGATTTTTTTTTTTTTTTTTTTTTTTTTGCCTGTTTGTTTTCCTTCCCAGAGAATAAGCCACTGACTTTCACCTAGGGTAGGAGAGGGGTCTTTGTCTAGCTGTGCAGTAGAGGAAGAGATCTAGAAGTCTGGTTTTAAACAGATTTCACAAACTCCTGGTTTTAGCTGCATATGTGGTTCCTCTCCCCATTAGCAGCCACTGAGCTTGTGGAACGAACCACCTTACTTCTTCATGGTCCACCGGGGTTTAGGCATCATCTTTCTCAAGTTAAGTCCATCTGTCTACCTGCTTTCTGCTACCAAACCTCACCTGCTGTTGTCTTCTGCCCCATCGATTTGCCCTTATAGAAACCACTTCCTTCAATCCTGTGCTGAGGTTAGTAAGGTTCAGAGTGAGCGGCAACCACCACGCTGACTCCCAGCCTGAAACAGCAGCATCATTCTCCAACAGCCAAACTCATGTTCAAATAACAAACAGAAATTCTTTTTTTTTTTTTTTACCTTTTTTCTGCCAGCAGCAAGCACTACTAGCGCAACATTGAAGCTGATGAAGAGACACGTGTAGCCAATGACTCCTGTAGGATTACACACAGAAGCCCACAGAGTGGACCTCAATCGTGGCTCATCCACCCAGGCTTCTCTGTCTTAAGAGCGCTGATAGGGTTTCTGTTCTCATCCCCAGGAACATGCCTACCAAAGCTCAGTGATGACACCAATGGCCTCGGCTTCCCTTCAGTAGTAGACCAGACTAGGTGACAGTAGGGATAGTCTTGCCTGGCTCCGTGGAGCATCCTTTGCCAAGACTGTTCCCAGATGTCTGGGGTTTTTAATACAGCTCTCAGGGAAAGCTCCCAGTTATAAACAGGAGAGGAAATGTGGACAATAGTCACACACATACCTACAGGGCATCACACACAAGCAGCTTCCCCAAAATGACTTATTCGGTCTCTTTGGGTTCTGGCTTTGCTTTTTGGGGTAATCCATTTTATTTCTCAGTCCAAGTTCCTTCATCTAAACAGTGAAGGTTATATTTAGACATTTCCTTACAGGTATTTTTTGTTGTTGTTTTCTTCCTATTTTTAAATGTTTTTAGTGAAATAGAATTATATCACTTTCCCCCTCCCTCTAGCCCCTCTCTGTTATCCTTTCTTGAATTCTTTCCATGTTCCCCTCCTTGATTATTAGTTGCATACTTACATATAGGTATGTTTATATGCACATGTATGCACAAATATATACAAATACAACCTGTTGAATCCATTTTCATGGTGATATACTATTTTAAGGCTGGCCACTCTGCACTGGACAATGAATATGGAGACTAATCCCTGGCCAAAGCTAATTATTCTTCTCCCAATAGTCAACATCTCTAGGGGTGGTACCTCAAGAAATTTCCCCTTTTCCATGTTAGCGTGTTCATTGATGTTGCCCTTGTTCCCTTTTTGTCTATGCAGCCATTTCTAAGATAGATTGTTTTGCAACAGACTCCCTACTATTCTGGCTCTCACAGCTTTTCTGCCCCATCTCCTGTGATGTTCCCCAAGCAGGAGCTGTGATGTAGATATATCAGTTTAGGCTGGACTCTCCGGGCGTTACAGGCATTCTCATAAGTAAGCATACATACTTGAAGAGACTGCCCTAGAATGCTAATAATTGTAGTTATAGGAAGTGGTGGGATGAGTTGAGGAAATTTGTTCCTTTTGTTATCTGTTTTTCTACTCTCCAGATCTTCTGTAAGGTGTTCACATTAATCCTATAAGGGACAAATTTAATTGGACATATAAAGTAACAAGGGTAACTTTGGGAGCCTTGAGAATTGGTGAATATTAAAGAGCCAGCTGGCGAAGGTGGGGGGGGGAGGAATTGGCTCCATTTCTTTTCATCTTACTTGATAATAAAGCACTTACCCTGAGAGTGTAAACAAGAGACCTTAAGTGGTTTCCCGCAGTTATAAATATTGCTCACCTACAACACTGTGAAGAGCTGTTCTTCGATTGAGTCAGCTACTGGGGTATACTAAGATTTTTCACAGCACCAGGCAGAAAACTACTTAGAGGAAGAAGAATTTGTTTTGTCTTCCAGTTTCACACCATGGGTGGGAAGGGCATGGTGAAGTGCTCATATCATGGAGGCAAATTAGCATAAGAGGCATAATAGCAGAGCAGCTATTATCATTCACTCTTTGGGGAATGGAAAGCTAAAATAGCAGAATGGGCAAGAGACCCCCAAGGGCCTGTAACCTACCTCCACCAGCCAGGCCTCACTCCCCAACGCCTCCAAAACACCAACACCACCAACAATTTCACTGACTAGAAACCAAATATTCAAAACATGAGTCTATTAGGGCCATTTCCAATTCCAGCCATAGGAGCTGCTATCTCACTAAATACAAGTGTTTTGAAGAAACATTAAGCTGGACCCCCTGTATGAAATTAGTAAGTGACACCACAGGGACAGGGAAGGCCAGGAGGTGGGAATAAAAATCAGGACTGTTGATTTGTTAGATGGAATTTGCACAATATATTCTTTCTATGTTCTAGAAAGTTCAAAGTTGCAAACCACGGGCCGCAAGCAGTCAGTATCAAGAAGCCTAAAGCATCTATTCCATTCCTCAAACAAGTTTGTGAAGACCTTGAAACGGTGGGTTCTAGTGGGTTCTAAACGCTTTGTCTAGTAAGTCTTAATGACTCAGGAATGAACTAGCTAGAGTTCTAAGTGGAAATGAAGTGGAAGTTACATGTTTTTATTAAAGAAATGAATTTTCCTGAGAATGTGGGCAAGAGTTCAGTCTCTAAGTTCTAACCAGTAAATTTGTGATACATAGCAAAAATATTTCTAGGTGTGTTTTCAACTCAGCTTGCAACATGTCTAAAACTAATTTTATATCTATATATTTAATTATATTACATAGATTTAACTCTGTTATATAACAATAATATATTTGATTAAATACATATAGATGTAGTTATATATATTAGTAGTTATATAATATATAATTTCCTAAGACTCAAGTTTGGTAAAGCAAACAGTTGAAGATTTCTTTTATCTTTCTCTTTTTCTTTGTAGAGGACTCTACATAGCCGTTATATTTTATTATAAAGACAATATGTTAGTCACCAATGAAGATCAAATACCAATTGTTGAAATAGATGACTCTCACACCAGCGCTATTACACAAGATTTTCTCTGGTTCACGAAGGTACACTGAGTTCTCATTTTATTTTATTTTTTCTCTACTTTGCACCAGGGTTAACACACATAAATCTCTGAAGCTTTACTTGAGGGGTCTCTCACGATCAAAGTTTGGGGATGGGAGTAAATTATCTCAAAGATCCCTTACAGACCCGGCATGTCCCATGCCATTTTTTCAAAGGCCAAAGTAGTGTCTCCACTACATTTTCAAAGCAAAGAAGCGTGCATCCTGTCAGATTGTGTCTCCACTGTTCAGAGTTATGGGATCATTTGGCAATGACTCGAATGTAGATCTGACTGTTTCATTAGCATTCAGATCTTTTTCCAATTGGACAGAGATCAAAAAGTTGTTTCGTGTGTATCTGAAAATGGACTGGAGAGCAAATATCGGGGCGGGGGGTCAGGTTTCCTTCTCCATGCTTTGCTTTGATGCCACAACCTAAATCATTCACTGGCTCAGATGATGATATGACTCGTGACTTCTTTTGCAGCTGTCTTGTATGTGGGAAGACATCAGGTGGCTAAGGCAAAGCGTGCCCATCTCTATGTCCTCATCCACGGTGCTGCAGACTCGGCAGAAGATGCTCGCTGCCACAGCCCAGCTACAGGTGAGGGACCAGGCCTAAGCTCTGAGAAGAACCTTCAGACTTGAAGAGCTCGGTCACCAATCCTTCCTAAAAGGAAGAGAGCTCTTCCAGATCTCTGGCCACAGGAAGGCTTCCTGGACAAGTTGAGCTATGCGTCTAGTCATGGTGGGCTTTGGTATGGAATCCTAAACAAAGATTTCTCCATCTGATACTAATCAGTCAACTTGGGTTTTCTTCAAGGTCTCGTTTTCATCGCCTGTAGAACAAGGGGACTTTGACCGGATCACTGAAGGACCCATGCTGTTCTGTTGGAGTGTATGGAAGGGATCAGTGAGCAGCAGGGGTTTAGGGCAGCTTCCTGATGTGCTGTTTCTGAAAAGCCTATACTTGTATATGAAGCCGGGGGCCTTAAGAGAACCTTGAGCCTCTGTCAGTGATGTAAATATACTTACAAAGCTGTCTCTTAAAATCTCGAGAAATTTAGTAAGCCGTATTTGGCTAGCCGGCCCACACCAACCATGGTATGCAAAAGAGTTCCTAAAAATCCTCCAGCTCCACCCTCACCTACGATTGCAAGAATTTCTCCTTTTGAATCCTGGCAATCATAACAACTCAACCCTGTAACCTCATAACAACTACCATGCCGCCGGGACAAGCTACATTTGTCCCCCTTGCTACACTCCACTGCATAGACCTTAACTGCTCCATTTCCCCAGTGGCTTCACAGACTTGAGTAGTGTTCTTCACTACAGCTCATTCTCCATTGAGAATCCCCTCTTATGACTTACAGAAAAGTTCTTGGACCCATGCCATGACGTCGGGGCTAAACTCAGAGCACCCCCTTTCATCACTAAGTCACCCACTTGGTGGGACTATGCCATCGTCTTCCCAACTGTTTTTATCTTTAAGATAAAGAATGTTTCCAAGAGGCTTGGCCTCTTCACTAGCCCTTCACTGTACATCTGAGGTCTGCCTGAACATAGATGGACCTTAGTGTATTGGAGTCTTCTTCGAACACTTCCAAATGCTTTCAGCAACCTGGGAAGAACAGGCTGTTGCTAGCCAGTATAGTCAGATGCTGAGAGATTCCATGGTGGCCAGTGTGACCCTGCCTAACCCCTACCACAACACTCTTGGATTTCCTCACTCCCCACTCCAAACTTCCGATCCCACCATCTTTTGAGACTATTTCCCTCTTTGTCAAGCTGAGATTTCTTGGTACATCACAATCACTCTTTGAAGATAGTCTAGATTTTTCTCTTGAAAAAAAATAAATAAATAAGCCCAGACCACTCCAACACATCTATACTAAAGTGGTTTCACCCAGATTTCTGAAAAGAAACATATCATGCATGATATGTTTATATCATGTATGTATTTATACTTAGTATCAGTATATTTTTATACTGATACTATATATAAATATATACATTAGTATATATTTATACTATGCACACAGCCACAATTCTCACCTGGAACGCTATCTAGCGACCTCTCTGTATTTCTGTCGTAACTTGCTTTCTTGAGCCGTAAAGAACTATTTAAAATGCGTTCTTCATTCTCCCATGTTCCTTCCCATTCTCCACACTCTCTGTCCTGACAACAGGTGAGGATCTCACTAATTCTCTTAAGAGATGGGAGTGGTTTTCCACCACCAAATTTTCAAAACCTGCCGAGATACTCACCTCTTTTTTTCCTCCCCTGTTCCTACAGTTTATACGGCCTTATCCTTGTCTTCCCCACGAAAGACTCTCTCCTCCTTGCGTGCTCTGAATCTCATCTCTCCTGTCTTCATTTTAAAATACTCGTCTCAGACTGTAGAGATGGCTAGGTGATGAGGAGCACCTAACGACTATTGTAGAGGTCCTGAGTTTGTGCCCTAAACCTACATCAGGTGGCCCCTAATCGCCTGTAACTCCAGCTGCAGGTGGATACATAACCTCTGCCTCCCAGGGGCACTGCATTCATGTGTGCAAATCCTCACACAGACACGGATATGCAGTAACAATGATAAAGAATAAATCTTTTCTCATTAATTAATTAATTTATTTACTTTACACCCTGATCGCAGCCCCTTTCCTTCCTCTCCTCCCAGTTTCACCCTCATTTCACCTCCCCATTTCTCCTTCCCTTTTCCTGAGATAAGGGAAGAAACCCCCTGGGGTACCAACCCATCCTGGCAGAACTAAGAGCATCCTCTCCCACTGAGGCCAGACAAGGCAGTCCATCTAGAGGATAGGGATCCAAAAGCAGGCAACAGAGTCAGAGACAGCCCCCCACATTTCAGTTGTTAGGGGACCCACATGATGACCAAGCTGCACAGAATAAATCTTAAAAAAAAAAAAAATTCAGCTTCAAATTATCCTCATGTTTAAAGTGCCCTCACATACTCCTTGAGCTACCAAACAATCATTTTTCATTCCCCACACTAAGTTTCTTGAAAGAATTACTTGTATTCTCCTCCACCAACCTCCACTTTCCCCCATCAGCTGTAGTACCATGCACATAAAACCTGCACTGTCAGGACCCCAGTCATCAGAGCAGACAGCACTAGAAAGCTGGGCTGGAGGACCCCTCATCTGCATGATGGGGCTTCAAGTGTGGGAGTTCCAGGGTTTTTGTGGGGACCAGGGAAGGTGGGACTAAAATCAAGTGGCATTTCTGAGAAACACCCTAAAGAAATTTCAGGCAGAAAGAGGGACCAAAATTCCAGTATTGGCAGGAGGAGGAAAGGGAGAGTGAGGATTTCTTTTCTTGTTCTAAATAAACATTCACTTTTACACCTAGTTTTGCACTCTTTAAGAGAACCCCCAGATTGTGTGACAGGCCTTCACATGAAGCTTCTCTCCATTCCTGCCCATGTCTTCAGCATCACTAAATCCGATGGACACTTGGATTTACACATTCTTAGGCTTCCATAGTGCCACCCTCTCCTGAATTTCTCACACTTTCTGGTCTGTCTCTCTCAGTCTCTTCTGCTAACTTGCATGCCATATTCTGCTTAGAATCCTTTCTCCTTGTTACCTCTCTGCCTTGCTGATTCCTGCATACCCTTTAGTTCTCAGCTTAATGTTTACGCTTCCTCATGAAGCCTTTCTCTGAGTTCATAATTAGGTACCTGAAGCCTTCATTCAGAACACATGATTGCCTCATTGTCTTTCTTCTCCCCTTTTCCAATAGTTTGTATAGTCTTGTCCTTCCATCCAAAGGCTTGCTCCTCCGCAAATGCTCTGAACCTCATCTCTTCTCTCCTATCTTTATTTTTAATATAATTTTTTAACTTATTACAATTTATTTACTTTGTATCCCAGCTGTAGCTCCCACCCTCATCTCCTCCCAATTCTGCCCTCCCTCCCTCATCTCCTCCTATGTCCCTTCCCCAGTCCACTGATAGGGGGTGGTCCTCTTCCCCTTTCATCTGACCCTAGCCTGTCAGGTCTCTTCAGAACTGTCTTTCATAGTCTTCCTCTGTGGCCTGGTAAGGCTGCCCCACCCCCACTCAGAGGAAGATGATCAAAGAGCCAGCCACTAAATTCATGTCAGAGACAGCTCCTGTTCCCCTTACTAGGCAGCCCATTTGGAGACTGAGCTGCCATGGCCTACATCTGTGCAGGGACTCTGGGTTATTTCCATGAATGGTCCTTGGTTGAAGTATCAGTCTCAGAAAAGACCCCTGGGCCCAGATTTTTTTGGTTCTGTTGTTCTCCTTGTAGAGCTCCAGACCCTTCCAGACCTTTCTTTCATAAGATTCCCTGCACTCTGCCCAAAATTTGGCTATGAGTCTCAGCATCTGCTTTAATATCCTGCTGGGTAGAGTCTTTCAGAGGCCCTCTGTGGTAGGCTCCTGTCTTGTTCCTTGTTTCCACCTTCTTCCAATGTCTATCCCATTTGCCTCTCTGATTGAGGATTGAGCATCTTACCCAGGGCCTCCTTCTTGCTTAGTTTCTTTAGGTGTACAGATTTTAGTATGATTATCCTATATTATACGTCTAATATCCGCTTATAAGTGAGTATATACCATGTGTATCTTTCTGCTTCTGGGATACCTCACTCAGGATGATCCTTTCTGGTTCCCACCACTTGCCTGCAAAGTTCATGATTTCCTTGTTTTTAATGGCTGAGTAGTATTCTATTGTGTAAATGAAATACTTGTCTCAGACTGGAGCGGTGGCCCTCGTGGCCTGCTTACTCTATGAGAACCCAAGCTTAAAGACTGTCTGTCCTGGCCATCATCATGACTTTAATGTCTGACACGTGGCAGAATCTCATCCTAGGTATTGTGTAAATAAGAGTGTTTATCAGCCAGTGCTAATTCAACTTCTACTGAGTTCTTCCTATGTGCTGTGCAGAGGACCTAGTGACACAGAAAGCAAGGAGCCATGACTCTGGACAGGTGCTTCAGTTACATGCAATGCAGTGAGACACATACTAAGAGCTTTGTACGCAGGATGGTAGAAAAAAAACAAAAAGAGGATGGTGGACTCTACTTGAGATAATGTGAACAACTCTTTTATCACTCTGACATACCTGAAAGGAACAACTTAAAGAGGGAAAGACCACCCTTGTGTCTCACAATTTCAGAGGTCTCTGCCCAGTTCAGCTGTTCTGCTTCTTGGTGCCTGAGGCAAGACAAAATATCATGACAGTGTTCATGTGCCAGGGGGGAGGGAGGGAGCTGCCTAACTCCGAGTGACCAAAAAGCACAAAAACCATGAGAGGCTAGGGACATGACATACCCTTCAAAGGCATACTTTCAGAGATCTTCTTCCCCTACACAGGCCTCATTTTCTAGTTTTCATTACCTCCAGTAACACCATCAAATTACAAACCTATCAGTTTTCGGAATCCATTGGTTAGATTGGAGCCTTCATGATTCAATCACCTCTCAAACGAGCCTGTTGGGGGTGAGGGGTATTCCATATTCAAGCCATAACAGAATTAGATATGTCTTTCCAGAGAATGTGGAAGTAGGCTGGATCTAAAGAATATAATTGGAGACCAAGAAGAGATCCTAATTACAGCAGATTTGCAAAAATCCCATATTCAACAGGGGAGCAGGCCTGAGAGTTAGTGAAACACGTTTTTCATGTGTTGCTTGATTTAGTCCCCTGAACGCTCTGAGGTAAGTAAGGATTAGCCAAAGTGATGCCTAAACCCATAAGGACCTTTCATTTAAAACAGTGACACTCAGAACCAGAGAGAGTCAACAGCAGAATAGTTCATGAATGGTGGCCAGCCCTGAAACGCAGCACCTGTGTGAGCAAAGTCTTAATAGCTGTGCTGTGCTAAAACCAACTCATTACTAGCTTGGAAACCCAACTGTTAAATATCCAGACACTTTGAAGGCTTATTGTCACACCCAAGGTAGCTTGGGGTGGACTACCCTATGGAGGCTGTCACTTACTCTAGACCAACCACCCACTCCTTGACCTTTTTTGTTTTGTTTTGGCATGGTAGTTCACCAGCACAACCCTGCTCACACAACCAGATATTTATATAAAACTATAGTGCTACATAGTTACAGACTAAAAATCTCACCAAACTGGCTTTTTTTTTTTTTTACTGATTTATAAGTAACTTGTTATAGAAGAAAAATCAGAATGATGGGGCCATTTAAAAAATTAATCTTACCAAATGAATTTTGTCAGTAATTACTTATGAAACTTCCTTACTCATTCTGTATCTGGTCTTCATGAGGAAAAATAGAAGGCCTAAGACACAGTTCCTGTCTATGAGGGAACAGTCCATTGTAGGAGATTTGAAAAATGGCCAGCTGGGTCATTTATTTTAGGTCAATATTGTCATTTTTACAAATTCCAGTTCTACATCAGCTCTCACACTAACACATCATCACATCATCATTCATGTGAGTTCACCCAACACACACACACACACACACACACACATACACACACACACACACACACACACACACACATACACACACACACACACACACACATACACACACACACACACACCAACTAGGAACTCTGTGATGGTTTTTATGGGGTTCCATCCTAATCATCTAGTACTTTTGGCTAAAGAGCTTCAGCCCCTTCATATTTATACAGTTCTTATTTATTCTAATAATCCAGGCCTTGGCTTCTTCAAATTTTATGTAGCATCCTTCTCTTCCTACTTTCCTAAAAGTATTGTCCGACTCTGTTGACAGAGTTTGTAACAAATTTCAACAAACTTTCAATAGGCAGAACACGTGGAGATGCAGATAAGTCCAAGCAGGCCAGTCCCGATTAGAGAACCTTGCAGGTACTGCGCAATCATCTGGGGCCCTCTGCACAATGCGCGACATTGTCAATTCACTTCTTCATTTTAAACAACCCCACCTCATAACTCGCTTACTGGAGATCTCTTGAAAACTCCACAAGTAGCATACTTGAAATATCAGACATTTTTCTTTAAAACATCTGGGATTCTCTTCAAGTGCTGGTCACTGAGGTTTATGTGTTGGTGTGCCTATGTGGGCAAAAGATATTTACAGATATTGAATTTGCTTAAAAAAACATAGCGTCTGTGCCTCTTGCTATAATCTTTGCAGGCTCACAGTGGAGACCTTTCTTTGAGCTCTCTGCTAAGCACATTTCTGCAATGCCACCTAGGCTAGGTCTAAGCCTGAGAAAAAGCAAACAGCCCCTCAGAAATCCAGCAGTTGTTCAGTGTCTTTTGTTGTGGTTTTGTTGCTCTGTTTTACAACTGAGCTACCAGTAACCTGTTGCTTTCTAGAATTTACTTGGAACACACAACTTGGGAAGACTCTACTATGAGCCCATTAAAGATCGCCATGGCAACATCCTCATCGTCACCATCAGGGAAGTGGAGATGCTTTATTCCTTTTTTAATGGCAAGTGGATGCAGATATCAAAGCTGCAAAGCCAGAGGAAGTCTCTGTCAACACCTGAGGAGCCAACAGCCTTAGATATCTTGCTAATAACCATCCAGGTATGTAGGATTTTCTTCGGTGCCCTGATAGTTCTGATTCTGTTCTGATACATTTATGGCAGCTCCAGTACAATGTATACCAAGAGCTATTCACGTAAATGGTGATGCAGCAGAGTCCTGAGATGAGCCACTGTTCGCACTCCACGTGTAGAGGCGATGCCGTGGCTCACTTGCATCGATCTCTGTCCAAATATAGAGCTGATCAAACAGTCATAAGGGTCCCTGACAACTACACTGATCACTTTCACGTCAACACGACCAGAGAAATAACATAAGGGGGCAGGGTTATTTTGGCTCAGAGGCTCGGAGCATTACAGTCCATCACAATAAGAAAGGCATAGCACAATGGCTCAGCCATTCGGGAAGGAGCCTGAAGCGACAGCTCTTCACATTGTCACAGATCAGGAAGCTATCGGGGGGCCAGTACTAGGGGTTAGGTGAGGCTAACAACCTCCAAAGACCCTCTGGTAGCGAGCTACTTCCTCCAGGCAGGGTCCTACCTCCTGAAGGTCCCATTGCCCTCCAAGATTCTACCAGTCCGGGGAATAAGAAATCAAAATGTGAAGCTAAGGATTCAAACCTAGGATTCAGAGTCAAACCTTAACACCAATGAGCCAGCGAGAAGAACTGAGTCAGTCAAGCAGGGAATCTGCAGAGGCTGTGACAAGCATTAGCTCAATGCCAGAATGGAGTGTGACAGAACAGGGATCACACCTACATATTTATTCTTGCTTGTTCTCCATAAAACTCTCTTAAGACAGCAGGGCACAATTAAACCCATTTTAGGAATGAGATCATCAAGGCTCAAAGAGGTTAAGGGACACAGGGTAGCACACAAGGGTTAACTGGGTGAGACTCATGAAGCTTTGGCCCCACTTAGTCCTTCATTTGCACAAGCCCCTTTTCAGAGCCTCTGGCACTCCATCAATTAACATTTGAAAGTTTATACTCTTCTTGGGGGGTAGCATTTCTTTATTAGAGAGAGGGAGTGTGCCATGTTGTACTCGGGGAGGTCAAAGGACAACTTACAAGGACCAGCTCTCTTTCTACCTTTTGGTCCTTGGATCCCACTCAGGTCATGAGGCTTGAAGGCAAACACCTTCACCTACTCAGCCATCTCACCAGCCCTCTCTTCTTTTTCTGAAAAAAAGGACCAGAAATTACTTTAGCCTCGGGCGCTACAAGCCAGAGTGTGGCCCTAGACACAACAACAACAGAGTGCCAAAACTGAGAGTTCAGCTCAGCTCATCCGACGCAGGGAGGCTTCTTTCAGCTGTCAGTCATACCCTGCGGTAGGAGGAGGAGACTTGAGAGTAAATACTCACTTAGTGTTTTTAGTGAATGATGGGAGATGAGAGCTTCCAGCAACCACCAAAATTCAAACTGGAGCAACTCATACGCAGACCTGGGCTAGATGGCAGGACCAGACACAGGCCTGGCTGTCCCAGGGGCTCACAGATTAATAGGTGACATGGCAGTGGCTCATAGTTTCATATCTGACATGAACTTCAAGCTGCTTCATTGTCTTTCTTGTGTGTGTGTGTGTGTGTGTGTGTGTGTGTGTGTGTGTGTGTGTGTGTTATATAGAATTCACCGATTATGTAGAAAAGCTGGTGGAAAAACATCTGCACTGAGCAACCATGGGAGTAGGTCCGCAATGAGTCCCTTCTGTACGAGGAAGAGCCCTGTTCCCCACAGACAAATCCCAACCTCAGCCACACTAGTGATCCATGTTCGCCTTAAATGGCTTGCTCCCTTTCATTCCCAAGGGGTGTCTAATGCAAGAATGAGCCCAGTCACTGCTTGCCCTGGTCCAAACGAGGACAAAGCCCAACACGGCAAAGGTAATCGGAATGGTCAAGACCAATAGCTCTGGATTTGATTTTGTAAAATTTAGGTTCATAGGAAATTGACAGAATGTATGTGCATGTGAGAAGAGAGTGGGAGCAGGGAACACAGACACACTCATGGCTCCTCTCTTCGCCTTTTATAAGCAAGTGCTAAAAGAAACATTTAAGAAATCATAATAAATTTAGTTTTTACAGGGTGACTAATACACTAATCCCCCATAGGGATAAACTGGGGTCTGGCCTACCTTTGCTTCTAGAAACACAGGCCCCAGCATGATATAATACCTGGTTTCTCCTAGACTTATTACATTAAAAATGTGTTACAGGTGCAGAAAAATTCCAATCTGGTGAAAGGTTGTTAGAGAAGGAGACCAAAAATAGAGGCTGGATCAGGTTTCCACACAGATCCAAGTGGAAAATTCACCCCCGCTGACTGGCGCATTCCTGCTTGATGTCATTCCTACCCACCCCCTCTCCCTTCTCCTCCCCCCACCTTTTCTCTCCCACCTCCCATGCAGGTCTTATGCTGGACAGGAAATGGAGAGTAAGGCTCTTAGGGTGGGTAGCCAAACTCTGAAGACTGGAGACAAAATTCTATCAGGAGTTGTCTTTACTAACTCAACATGAAGGTTGAGCTAGACCTTAGTGGTCCAAAGATGGCTGGATATGTCCCAGTGACAAGACACACTCTCCTCTCCCACAGAAGCAAGGGACATAAGGCATCCCAGAGGAGGTCTTGACTTCTTCCTGGCGCTTCACAACACATTGTCGGTATCCTTTCAAAATGAGGGTGACTGAATAACATTCCAATTCCATCCCTTCAGCTATGTGGCCAGAGGGAATTATTCTTCAACCCTTTGTCTCCTTTTCTGAGGGAAAAAAAAATGTCCTCCTCACAGGAGTCTGATGACAATGAGAGGAAATAGCATGTAAGCATCAGGACAGTAATGAACACAGTAAATGATCACCATTTTTATTACGTCTCCACTCAGGTCACTTTTAATCCAACTCTTCCAACTTCCTGGGGAGACCTCTGATCCTGGCTGGTCATCCCTTGAGGCATTTTATCACCTCACTTACATTTTCATAACAAGTAAGAAACTCTGTATGAAAATTGTATGATTCACAACTGGATATTCAAAACAGGTGAGGGCTTCAACAAAATCTTACCCCACAACGAATCTATTCATCTCTGGAGACCCTAGGAAACTCCAACATCCAACCCCTCAAATTCCCAACGTTCTCAAGTCTCAGGCTTTCCAAAATGGCCTTCTCTCATATATCTGGGAGATCCTCTTGTTTGCTTGGGAAATAAAAGAAGTGTTATGAACAAGTTAGAGTCCCGCTGAGCAAACTGATTGGCAGTGCGGGTATATCCAACAAGAAGGCTGCTCTGAGGTGGTGCTTACTCTGTGACCTTCAGGGACTGCATATCTTGCATGTGAAGTTGTCTAAGACCATTAACCTCATACATGTGTACTATATACTCAGAACTGACACATCTATATTAGCATCAAGTCTCATGAAAAGCCACTGAGGCTAGATAATTCTGTGTCCAGGCCAGATATAAAGATATACATATCAAGGATATAGTGTACCTTGATTACCCAAAAAATGAGAGGAAGATGGAATACCCACACCCCTAGCCGGAGCCCTTCCTGTTCTGCTGCGTTGCTATATGCACTCTCTCTCCTTTCTCCAAAGGCTGCCCTAAGAAAACTTGCCCACCTTTGCCTTCTGTTCCCTTTCTTTAGGCCTTTCTTGTCACAACTAGATGGCCAGTGCATATTACCTCTTCTGCCTTCTCTGTTGTCTTACCTGTACGTTCCTACTACACCAGCACCCCCTCCCCCATTTAATACAATTATCCAAAAGGAACCAGAACTATTACTGGAAAAGAATTAACTGAGATGGAAGTAAGAAACAACTGAGTTCACCCATGTGGATATAAACCTTTATAAGCACCAAAGGATATAAACAATCTCCAATCTCTAATAGCTAGTAAACGGGTGAACAAAACAGGGTGCAGCCATGTCGTGGGAAATTATTCAGCCGTGTACGTGAGCATAGTATAATCCATGTTGCGGCCTAGATGAGCCTGAGAACACCACATGAAGCAAAAGAAGCCAGAAAGAAAATATCACGGCTTATGTGACTCTGTTCATATGCTATGTCAATAATGAGCAAGGACAACGAGACAGATTGCCTGGGTGCAAGGAAGAAAGATTGGAGAATTGTGAGTAATGAATGTGAGGCTTCTTTCTAGAGTCATTGAAAAGGTCTGGATGTTAGGACTGGCAGCTATACAACCTTGTCAGTATGCTAAGCACCAATGAGTCGAATGCTCTATGAAGATGAAATTTATGAGTTACGCCTCAGTTTAAAGGAAGAAGTGGCAGGAGTAATAGAGACTACAGTAATCTACAGTCATCCTTCCATAGGAAGAGGGCAGCCCCCAGTCAACCCCGGCCCACTGTGGTGCGCGAACATAGTTCCACGGTCAAAACATTTTCCACTTTTCAAAAACAGTTGGAAATGTGGAATTTAGGATAAAATTCTCCTTTTTTTTTTTTAAAGCCATAAAACAATTTAGAAAATTTAAATACTTTCTGGTCTAATTAGTCCTGGGCCCACAGTGACCACCAGCCCCTCCTTTGTGACACAACTGGTTTCTCTATGCTTTACCCAGAAAAACAAACAAACAAATAAAACAACAACAGCAAAAACAAAAAACAAAAAAGCCCTCCTGTGGTTACTGGCAAAGCAGCTGCCTTATTATTCCTTTAGCAGGCTCTGAAGATAACTGACCAGTGAGGGTAGACTGAGTGGAAGATTCTCAGACCCCATATCAGCAAGACCCAGGCCCAGACCTCACCCACACCTCCTTACCTTTCCCAGACATGTTTTTGCAACATCAACAAGGTGGCAGGCTCTCTTTTAGGTGCTATAAGAAAATCAAATGAGTAAGTCAAGGCCCTTGCTCTCAAGGAGTTCAGTCAAGGGAGGGAGACAGACTTGTAAACAAATCGCGGTAATACAAGGCAGAATTAAACCAGAGCCTGATAGCAGGACAAACAGTGTACTATGGGAGCACACACAAAGCAGCCATTAATTCTGCCTGGAAATATCAGGCATTGCAGAAGAGGGGGCATTGGGCTGAGCTATGAGGGGAAGCTAAGTTTATCAGATGGAGAAAAAAAAAAAAACAGCCAGAGAAGGGGGAGAGGGAAGCATTAAATGAGAGAACACACAGAAGAGACTAGACAGGAGCTGGGAGAGCAGCCTCAGCTCCCTTGAGTTTCACACTGGCCTCACACAATCTTCATATGGACCTTATTAAGCTGATTAGAAAAACCGGCTCAGAGCTTTCTCCCTTGCACTGGAATGTAAGTTTTACAAAGGAAAAGATAAATCTGTTCATGAACAACCTAGCGTAATCCCTGGCATGTATGTAGGTGCTTTGTAAAAGAACTAGACCTGGTAGTAAAAGGCTCCTGTGCCTGAGGCAGGAGGATCCCAAGTTTGAGACCAGTCTGGGTTACAGTGAGTTCAAAGCGAGCCTCGGCAAGTTACCAAGCCCATATCTAGAAACACAAGTAGTTCGAGGCTAGCCTGGTCTACAGAGCAAGTTCCAGGACAGCCAGGGCTACACAGAGAATCCTGTCTCGAAAAACTGAAAGCGAGAGTCTGACTGGATTGCTCTGGGGGCTGGAGAGATAGTTCAGTGGCTAAAAGCACTGGCTGCTCTTCCGAAGGTCTTGAGTTCAATTCCCAGCAACCACATAGTGGCTCACAGCCATCTGTAATGAAATCTGGTGCCCCCTTCCTGTGTGCATGAAGATAGAAACACAAGAGAGAAGGCAGAGGATACAGTTCAGTGCTGGTGGGCTCCCTTCACATGCCCCAGCCTGAGGTTCCACTCTCACCCCAGAAACACAAGCAGGAGGCTGTAAGCAAGTGGGTCCATGCTGGGGAAGAAAAAGCAACTCCTTGTGTCTAGAGACAGGGGACACAAAAGGACAGGGGTAGATGGAAGGCAGAGCCTGGGAATGCAGGTTAGAGGTTAAATCAGGTGATCGGCGCTCAGCTTGGTCTTAGAGGCCTTTCTTGGTGCTTCAGATTATGTGAATGAGACAGCTTTCTCTTCCCATTCATTTTTCAGGCTCCAAAAACATTCTGACTAATAAAGGATAAATGACTATGTAAAGACACAAAATACATAGTAAGCGCTCAGGAACATTCTTTTTAAAAATTGAACGAAAGAGTGAATTTCCCCGTCCCAAAGTGGTGTTGGTTTTTATGTAACCACAGTATGTTCCTAACTCACATTTGACCTGTGGTCGGTTCCGACCCTCACATGTTTTTCTCTAACACCCTTACCCATCCTATATTTGTACCCTAGCGTTTGGGTCTTTACAAGCACATGTTCTTATTACATTTCAACCCTAATTATGATAGGCTTATTTTTCCAATGCACTGGGGCATTCATAGCTTCGCTGCTATTTTCCAGAAAATCCAAACCACACCAAATTTTGGACCCACAAATTTGATACACACATTCTTGATTTGCTTTGTCCAGAATGTCAATAAATGAGCTGAAAACACTGGCCCTTGGGACCACTCCCTACTGGGCTATCACTCAATCTGTCTGCTGTTCCCATACCATCTTCATTATCCGCAAGCATTCAACCCAGTTATCTGGCTTGTTAAAGCAATATGGTCAAGAATCCGCTTTTTTCCCCCATTTTCCCATGGAACGGATTCCATTGGAGGCTTCACCCTGCTCTGTAGATCCCTATTTTGTTGCTATCGGAAATGAAAAGTGACTTTCTCTTCATAAATCCATACCGACTCCTCTCTGGTGCCTCGGGATTGCCTGGTTAGGTGAAAATTGATTTTGTGGTGGTTCTTTCTCATTTTCCCCCAAAGATCAATAATTTGAAGGTCTTTAATTACCAGCAACATCCTGTGTTGTCCCTGCTTCTGTTGCAAAGATGGGCATATTTGCCCTTTCCTTGTCGTTAGGGACCTTTTCCATTCTCCATGAGGTCTCAAAGGTGACGGCGTGTGGGTCTATAGCCACATCTGCCTGTACCCCTAGGGTACAGATCATCAGACTCTGCTGATTGGAATACTTCTATTTTCCCTTCTCACATTAATCATTTATCATCCTTTGATGTTATTCATTTCCCAGAACAATAACCTTGGCCAAACCTCTTCTATTCAACTACTTGCCTACGATCTGTCTGGAAGAGACTTGGGGGAAACACTGCTAAATTCAGGCTCACGCATCCCTACAATTCATAATAATTTTTCTTGATCATATTATGTTTCCTCTATTTTTTTTTTTTGCCAAGTGCCTTTTGGACATTATTTTAGACTTTGTTTTTGTGAATATCCTGATATGCCTGTCTCTCAGTTCTTAACTTGTCCCTGTTCTGTTATTCTGTCTTAGAGATCTGATCTGCACATCGTATACTAATTCACACACAAATATTCCTGGCACAAACAATTAAAAGAAAAACAGCCTTCTCACTAATTTCATTGTCTGGTTGAAAAAGACAAAGGGACTGGCTGTGGTTCTGTGTCAGCGCACTTGAGGATGTGTGAGGATCTGGGCTTAACTCCCGGCTGTGCAAAAGGAAAAGCAGAAAAGGAAAAATGTCTCCGCCAAGTTCATTTAGCGCCTCCATTTACAAAACTGAAGTCGGCCCTGTGTAATGGGTCTGCTCACTCTCCTGCCTTTCTTGGCCTCCTTGGAGGAGGCATCGCAGTCTGTTTACCTAAGGCCTGGGTGCTCCTTTTTGGGCAGAGCACCCTGCGGGTGATGGACAGGACAGAGGGTATGATGTGGAGCACACTGAAGACAGTGAACCCGACCGAGGAGGAGTCGTTGCTTCAGGGAGAATCTGTCCAGGACGCTTCAATCCTTCCTCTTCCATAAAGATTTATGTACAGGTTCAGGTGTCTGTTTCCATTTTAATTCTTGTCCTCTTCACATTTAGTGGTAAAAGTTGGTTCCCTTGATTTTACTCTTCTAAAAATTTAATTCGTCTTTCTTAACATTGTTTTTAATTGAAAAGCCATAATTATAACCATTAACTGAGTACAGAGTGATGCTTTCACATGTGCATGCAATGTGAAATAATTAAATCGGGCTGATTAGCATATCTATCATCTCATTTACTTACTATTTTTTTGTGGTGGCGAATTTTGAATATCCTCTTACCTACTCCATGCTTTCTGAAAGCCAGGTTAAATGCAGCCTACAGAAACCTTCCCCTCTAATCAGTTAACCCACTCATCACTTTTCACTTTTTTTCCCCAAACCCTGCTGTCCAAAGGCTTAGGTAGTAGATGAGTCTACCCACACAAGGAGTGGGGCAGGGGAGAATATTAGTTGTCTGTCATCTGAGTTTCTGCAGCCACGCAGAGAGGTAAAAGTCAGAACCCACAAAAGCCCCTGAGAACTGATCACAGCAACCAAAATCCCATTCAGCCATATCACTGCCCTTAACTTGGCATACCCTAGCATATTAACAGCTCCATTCAGCTTGTGGGGCATTTTCACATGACAGCATAATACAAATTCAACATAAAATCATGTAGTGTTTTGACCTTGTAAAAAAAAAAAAAAAGAAGAAAAGTTTTTGAAGCTTATTAATAAGGAGACTCAATCAAAGTCATGGTCAATGCAAAGTCATTGACCATTGAGAATCCAGACATGATAAAACAGTGAATGGGTGAAGAACATAAAATGAACCAGCTCTTCATAAGGACATTACTTGTATATCAACATTTTAAAGGTCTCAGGAAAAGGATGGGAAGACTTTGAATACCTTTGTTAAACTTGTTTTCTAAGTCAAATATGAAAAGTGTCATGAGCTACCATACAATGGGGTCTAAAATGCTAATCCAAATGAACCAATGGTCAGCTCATTCTTTCTTCACTCTTAGCATTATTGTGTAATTACAAATGCAACATAACTATTAATGGTTTTTAAAAATTAAATGAACCACTTAGTGCTATGTTTTTTTTTAATTTTTGAAATAAAGAGTGATACTTTTTTCACTGCTTACTACTTGTATTCTATTTTAAATCATTTTCTTTAAAGTGAACTTTTCTACCTTAATTATCCTAATGTTAAAAATAATGTATTTTACCAGCATTTATGCAGACAAATGTTTATTTTTCCACAGCTAAACTATAAGCCCCCTCCCCAAGAACAGATACTGTGAACTCTATCCTTCTTTATTATCTGCCTCCCCCAGAAGCACCCTATTCCTTATCATAACCCACAAACTTACCCTTGGCACAGAAATCTGAGAAGAGTGAACATTTAAAATATATATTAAAGACTGATTACCTGACTCGGAGAAGTCATTTTCCTGCACCTGAAACAGGCTGTAACCTCAACAACTTTCCTCTACTCTCGGTGTTGCTGGAGGGTTGTCTGGAGTCAGTCACTCACAACAGGCCCACCTTGAAGAACAGGTTTTGAGAGCCCTGCAGGATGACCGTACACTTTCCTATTTTCTCACTCTGCCTTGCAGGATCTCCTCTCCTACCACAAGAGGAGTCATCAGCGTCTCTCTCCTGGGCTCTATCTAGGATACCTAAAGCTATGCAGTTCTGTGGATCAGATCAAAGTGCTTGTAACCCAAAAGTTACCCAACATTCTCTGCCACGTGAAGATCCGTGAGAACAGCAACATCTCCAAGTAAGTGGTCCAGAGTTGGGACTTTTTCTTTGGTCTCGTGTGCTCACAGTCAAGTGCTCTCTATCTACCAGTGTAGTGTCCCTGGAGAGATGCTCCGCAGCAGGATGGAGTCAACTGGATACGGTCAACTGGGAGGAGCAAAGGCACTAAAAGGAGGCATTGCACCTTCACTGTCCCTTCTTGCCCCACTCAGGGTGCAACCACGGATGCTCCACCCGTTTACGAACAAAGACTTGTATTTGCATACTGCTGTTCCCAGTATCTTTCCTCTTCATTGGAAACAGTTATGCCCTTCTTGATCTTTGTTTCTAATATCGCTGAGAAGGATGGTATCTGGTGATGCTAATGCTTCTATCTGATCTGAAGGAGCCCCACCCATTTCATTCTACCTACTCCTAACTCTCTCGCTCTCTCTGCCTTTAGGGCTTTATATGTTTCCTCCATGTCTGACAGTTCTCTAGGGAAGAACAGAAGTATCAAGGCCTAAACACTCAGAAATTTCCTCTATGGTTTGGCATTTGGTGAATTACTTTGTTAGTTTTGGGACAGTTGCCTCGTCTTGGTAATCTGGCTCAACTTTATAACTGACCCTAATAGCAGGGCTCTCATTCATCTACTGTAATGAACTGAATTGTGTTCAACATGAAAATAAAGAAAAAGGAGGAACACATAATAAAAGGAAAAGGTCTCCAGATTTCCTTAGGCATCAAAGAATGCAAACTTGACTCTCAAGTTCTTTACGAGTATTGACTTGCTTAACAAAAACAAAATTTGGCCCTTTGAAATTTGGTGTCTACAGTGGCTAGACTTCAGTAACTACAGGGCCTCACAGGGTTGCATGAGCACTGCCAGGGACAACGAAGAAGACAGTTGAGGTGGGAGAGATGAGGGAGTCCCTGAGTACTCCCTGACCACTCACTCCCTTCCTTCACTCATCAATTGCACCAGGGCCTTAAGTCTGCCCTCTGGTGGTCATTTCCACCATCAACATTTGGTAGCTTCAGAGTCTTTTCCAGAAGACTGCAAGGCTTGTTTGTGAGTTGACTGGACAATGGTCATTTTCATCCGTGTCTGGATTTGCATCGCAAAGTCTTAGTCACCATCCTTTAGTAATTATATCGAGAGATTCTCCCTTTCCGAGGTCCCAAGATTCACTAGTACAAAGACTGTGCCAGCCTTCCTTCCGCAGGGTCCATCCATCCCGCCATCTTCAGAGCCCACACTGACTAGTTAGCGACAGTGAGGCTCTTACTGGTGATTTTCTAATTTGGTTCCAGACCTCGTTTTAGCATATATTAGGCTAATCATAAGCCTCTCGTCTAGTTGTGTATCAGTGATGAGAAAAGGAAAACCATTCCCAAGTAGGCTCTCAAGGATTTCCATTATTTGTGAAGCTAAAAGTATGCCCAAATTGCAATAAGACTTAAGTTTGATTTTTTTTTTCTCTCTCTCTCTCTCTCTCTCGCTTTCTTATTGGAACAAATGATAGATTTTTCCATAGTCTTGTCCAGTATGAGACTTGAAATGAAACAGATCTCTTAAAAACAGAAACTTTTCTAAGGCAGTAAGAGAGTGGTGGGGGGTGGTTGATTGACTTGTTTGTTTCTCTTGCCTTTTTTTCTTTCTTTTTTTTTTTTAATGAACCTCCTCCAGCATAGTCAATTTGGTTTTCTGACCCAGAGACTGGAGCCCAGGTTGTGATGGACCTTTGGTGAGAACCTTCCACCATGAAGAGGAGGGCTTTCCTTTGCTCGCTAGCCTGCTCTTGAGAGCCCATTACTGCTCCCTGTGCAGCTAGAGGGAGAAACTGGGCCAACTGAGCGTGTTTAGAAAATTGTGCAAATTACCTGTGGAAACAATGTTGCCCAAGAGGCATTTACCTTGATCTTTTCACGCCCCTTTTGAAGAGTGGCTTTTGGGGGACCAGCCAGATGTTCTTTCCTCCCACCTCTATTCTTTCCCCTTCCCTTCTGCTTGACATTTGGAAAAGTTCATTAGGAAGAACTATAGAGCATGCAGAATGAAGACACAGATGACTGGGTTTGGGAGGAGGAAGGAAGCAGTGATGTGTGTCCCCTGGTTCCTTTTATTGGAATTGTCTGGTGTTCCTGTTTGTGATTCTCCTCAAGCTTTTGGAAAGGGAAGGAAACCAAAATAGTCCCCATGATTACAACAGGCCAGGGCTGAAATGTGCCATGTGGTTTGTTGCCTGAGTTGGATCGGAGTCCTGTGGTTAGCCAACTGTAGAATTAACCAGTAGATGCCCCTGTGGTAAAACGTGGGCTCTTAGAACTAGCAGAGACCCGCAGAGGTAGGAAAATAAGGACAGTCAGGAAGTGACTACAAACACCTGACAGCTTTCAGTCTCAAAAGCTGATCCACACAAGCCTGCAGGCCTATTGTTCAGAGGGACAGGTGCTTCAATAGGTGAGCTAAGCTGAACTCAGAAACAGCCCGTTTGAACTCCATCTAGATAACAAAAGGTTCAAGTTCCATAAATAGTGATTTTTTTTTTTTAACCACCGAGAAGTGACTGTTCAGGTTCTGGACCTACACACCAAGAAAGTTCTGAGCTGGATTCTGGACTTTTCTTATATTTCTAATTTTAACTTGACTCAACATACAGAGAGGAGTGGGAGTGGATCCAAAAGCTTTCTGGCTCCGAATCTATGGAAAGTGTGGATCATAATGCTGACTGCCCCATGCAATTGTTCTTCTATGAGCTCCAGATGGCAGTGAAGGCTCTCCTGAAGCACATCAATATACCTCCACACCAGGTACTGGGCTTTACCATTTTATCTACTTTTTATGGTTCATGGAAACTGAGTCGTATCATAAAACTTACTCAAGAGGCGTATATATCTACGTATGTTTATTGTCGTTTATTTAAGTACCACTCTGCCTGTACACGCATGTTTTGGATTTAATGCCTACAGCTCGACCCAGGCCGTGCTCTGGCACTTTTCCCCTTGTTCCTTCATATCAACCTCTTCCAAAGTTTCCAGACTCCCACTATAGGGTACTCTGACCAAGCAAGGGAAGACCCTCTAGCCTACCCTGAAAGATGCCAAGATTCAGTTTCAGGACAGCATGAGATATGAGAATGTGTACATACATGCATGCATAACCAAACAGCAGTATAGTTAGATACACCAATTATTTAAGAGCAAAAGAATAATCATGGGGTTTAAAACAATGGTCAACTGATTTCATGTCTGTTATTAATAAAATCATTATTTAAATGAAAATATGCAGACCCGTCCTCTATAAGTCAGAATGTCAAGGGAAACTGTTGGCATGGGAAGAGTAAAACTGTTTTAGGCTCTGTCTGGTGGTTTAATACAACCTAACAACACACTGAATTCAGGGATGGGGTTGGTTTGGTTTGGTTTGGTTTGGTTTGGTTTGCCTTTGCTCACCATTCCTGTCCCTCCCATCACAACATGAACACAGAGCACAGAGCACGAGAGAGTCACGGCACTGTTCTCTTTTCATAAGAGGAAGAGTTACAAGCCGGCCACACGAAGGCAGAGGTGTAAGCCAGCAACTCCAAAAGTGTCCGTCTATTAGGCTGCTGCTGATTTTAAGTCCATACTTCACAGACAGTGAAACCCTGCCAACACTCATACAGACTAAATTGCAAGAGATGCTGAAGACACTATGGGAGCCACTGGATTATTCCGGGAGTGGCACTCGGCTCACAAGGAGAAAAAAAATAAGAACACAGCAGCTCTCCTTGTGACAGTAGGTACTATTAAAGGGTTTCTTGGACTTAGCAGGTTTGACACAGCTCGTATTTCATTGGTGACTCGGGCTACATACACATGTTAGGAGAAGGCTGCCTAACTGCATAACAGTGCATACAACATTTTTTTTTCTTATACTTGTAAATTTTTCTCAGTCCTTGGCCAGAAACTACATTTTTCCCCCTTAACCAACTTAAATTGAAACTAGTGGATTTTTAATTCAATCCATTTTTGTTGCTTCATGTAATTATATTCATCATTTTGAAAAGCCCACAGAATGCAATCATTTTCTGCTTTTATAAGAAGCATAAATGTTGTTTTCAGAGTTTATGTGAAACATTACTGCCTTAAATCTTGATTTTATATAGCATTATTAAATGGGCTGAACCCTAATATTTATGTTGTATAAAAATTCCAAGCTTGAAGTTGTGTAATTTTGTTAGATGTTTTATGCCGGTTTGGTGTTGTTTATGTAAGTGCCATGTTGTAACTCTCCTATTTTTCCTCTGCGCGTGTCCCTCTGCAGGCAAGGAACTTCCGCCTCTACACACAGGAGGTGTTGGAAATGGGTCACAATGTGTCCTTTCTTCTCCTGCTCCCTGCCTCAGACGACGTCTGTACAGCCCCAGGACAGAATAATCCTTACAGCCCACACTCAGGGTTTCTTAACCTCCCTCTTCAGATGTTTGAACTCGGTATAGTAGCTTGTTTCACCTAGAAATATTAACCCAGCCTCCTTATAATAAAATCACAAAGTGATATCTGTTCCCCCTTGTCCCAGTGGAGGGTCAGTAAATCACATGATGGCTTTGGCAACAACCCTTCCTAGAACTGTGTACAAGTGTGAGCAAAATCGAGGCTCTAGGACTAGCCTGAGCAGCTAAGGCCCTGTGGAGAGCAAGGAATTCTAAACTGAAAATTCAGTTATCAGGCTTACTTACTGCCTCCCTCCTGACTTCTTAGACTATAAATACAAGAATGTTGTGTTCATGAAAAGCCCTCTTCTCACTCTCCCCCCCCCCTCACAGCCAACTGGGAAAAAGTAACAATGAAATTAATATGGAGAGTTTATATCACTTTGAAGCAAACCAAGTGATAAGTAGTTTTGATTTATTAGATAAGCCTAGACAATTTGAGAAATGGGCAAGATCTCCCAAGATGCAGTGCTGTGGTCTTAATGTGAAGGATCTGGATAGTGGAGGATCTTGTCCTGGCCTTCCAAATGAATAGGCTGGCTGCAGTTTCTGCAGAGACCCCTGCTGCCCACTGAGAATGCCAACAGGGGGGCTTTGTCTCCTTTCAGGTGCTTCATCTTGTAACAGACCAATAAGAGGCAATTAGCAAGGGCTCCCTCAATTCAAAGAAATTGTGCAATTTGGGGGAGGCTGAGTGAGCCTATGGGTAGAATAGAGGCAGGTCCCTTTTTTGACTTATTAACACACAAGGTAAGTGCCTGAAACTTCACTCGGAGTTCTGAGCATCTGAATCCGGATTTGTCTTTTCGGGAAATTGCTTAAGCCACTTAGTTGCCCTTGCAACAAGCAGTTTAGACACCCAAAGGGTGATGAACAGCAACTGCTGTTTTCCAGAGTCAGGAGCCCTCCTAAGAGAAGCTAGAAGCTGACTTGCAATCAAAGATTAGCCAGTCCTGGGTCCCCTACTGTATGACACTCACTTAACCTTTCCACACTTTTGCTATGCCATTGATTAATAACAGTGACCATACCATCCCCCAAAGCCCTCAGCATGACCATTTAGCACATTCCCTAGGGTATATTTGATGTAGCTGTTTAAGCATGGGCAGGAGGATAAACATAGATAAAAAGAAAAGCTTTCTTGTTGGGGGAGGGAGGAGAAGTAGCAAAGATATGAAAACGTAGTAGTCAGGAAGGGTCGGAAAGAACAAGAGGTTCAGTTTGGTTGGATCAGAGAACTGTGAGGCCTGGAAAGGACATTCAGCTAAATAGAAAGGAGGAGCCATGCTGGCTTGCTAGAGTTGGGGAGAGAGGTGTGAAATGTCGATGGAAGGCAAGAGCCAAAACCTTCAGAGATGAGTTTAAGAGTCTGGTGGGAGCTTGTGGTAAAAAGAGGAAACAGCGTAACCAAGAGTGAGCATTGCTAGCGCCAGTGAAAGAAACCTATGGAGATCGCCTCTGAGGTTTTCAGCTTCGGGGACCGTGAGGATGATGATGCCTTTACCAGAAGCATCCGAGACCAGAAACATTGTTTGGGTGCTTTTAGCTTTAAACACATTGAATTTGAAGGTGCCAAGTCAACTTCAAAGTGTAAATGTCACATTGGCAGCAGAAATGCAAGAGAGCCAACCAGGGGCCAAACAGGGAAGCTTAAGCAGTTTCTAGAAGGAACCACTAAAGCTGAGGAAACAAATAATTCCCCTAGGATAGATAAAGGAAAAGATAGAAGGAAAGCACTTCATTGTGGAGCTACCTGAATCACATCTTCTCCCTGATTATAGGTGTGTGTGTGTGTGTGTGTGTGTGTGTGTGTGTGTGTGTGCATGTGTGTGAGAGAGAGAGAGAAATATCTGTTGTGTGTGAGAGAGAGAGAGAAATATCTGTGTCTCCATGCGTCAGTGACACTGGTGGAACAATCAATGATTTGGGACCAATTAGAACAGTATAGGCCTCCTTGGATCCTGTGGGCCACAGACATTTGGAAAGAGTCCTATGAATCCTGTGAGAGTCACACACCCTCCTTGGCCAGCCACCCTCTGTCCTGTTGCTCTTTGTTCCCCTCCACACTGCAAATGGCGAAGCCCACCAGAATACAATGTCCTCTGGCCGTTCGTTTGTCTACCCATCAACAGATAATGCCATGTGCCGGGCATTACTGTGAGACCCTGAAAACCCATCAGCTCCTCATAGAGTACACATCTGCAAGGGGTTGGGGGGGGCAAATAATAAACCAATGGACAGGTGACGTGAGCATCAGAGACGTAAGGACCATGAAGATGAACCGTGGAAGGGAGCTAGAGTGAAGCGACAGGGCTGCAACCCTCTGTAGGGTGACGTGGGAAGGCCTCTGTGAAGAGGTTACGTTTGAGCAGCAGAAACAGGACAGCGGGAAGAGCAAGCACGGAGGCCTCCGAGTAATAGCATGTGTGGACAAGGGAGCCGTGTGCACAGTGTGGAGTAAGCAGGAGCAGCAAAGGCAGGAAAGGAAATCGTGATGGAAGAGGCCGCCTCCTTCAGCACGGAGGCCCTGACGGGGAGCTTAGGTATCCCTGTGTACACTGACATGAAACTCAGTGCATGACCCTGGACAGCATAGCGTTGAAAGCTCTGCAAAATGCAGTGGGCGCTCCCTCCTCCCCACCCCCAGGAAAGAAAGCTGGACTTTGTTTAACCCAGAATTTTCCAAATTCATCTGACCAGAACTGGAAACATTTTTGGCAAGGCATCTATTAAAAAAAAAAAATCCCCAAAGCACATGCTTTGGGATACAATGCCCTAGAACAATGTTCCTCAAATTTAATGTTCGTATGAATCACCTGGAGAGCTTGTTAAGCTATAGATTCCCGGAGCCCAGCCCCAGTGACGCTGAGTCGGTAGGCTGGGAATGAGCTTGAAGATGTGCTTTTCTAATAAGCTCTCGGGTTAATAGTGATGCCACAAACCACGCTTAAGTGGTTCTTTCTAGGACCCAGAGATAAATACATAAATACAGACTTAGAAATGTGGTCAGCAGGGTAATCTGGTAGAATACAACTGTGTGTCTGCCTCTTTGATCTGTTGTACCTATTCTTATTGCTGAAAGCAACTCTAAGACCGTACACACTTGCCTTCTTCTGTGAAAAAGAAGCTATAGATCAAAGCCTGTGTCTCTCAGTTCATGGCTTAAAGATTTTTTTTTTACCAGGGTAAGACAAACTTTGATAGTCCTTTGGCCCTCCCTAATCGCTGTATCATCGGTTATCTAGCTGATTAATGAGTGCCATGTAAGTTTCCAGAAAAGACCACACGGTCGGGCTTCTTTCCATTGACACATCCAATTCTATTAATGTTTTATATATATATATATATAAAACATTAATAGAATATATATACATATATATGTGTGTGTGTGTGTGTGTGTGTGTGTGTGTGTGTGTGTGTGTTCATGGAGAAACATTGCCAGTAAAAAGAGACAGACTGATACACTCTCTAGTTCAATGTTTGTTGTACCAGAAATGAGTTTTAAAATATTGCAGGCTCTTAATAAGAATCATGGCAAACTCCACCTTGTCCTTAAACAATCAGTGCTTTCCAAGAGGCAATCTTTTCCTCCGCTAGGCATCAGCCCACTAAGAAATTAATGACAACCTCTATAGGAACTCCTGAGCTGTGCTCTATTGGACCCACGGCCCTCTAAGGAAGGTGCTAAGAAAAAAAAATGTTTTTAAACTAGGGCCTTCTACTCTAGGTCATTCCATAATAAGTGGTAGAGATACCCTAAGCATTTCTGAGAAACAAAAGAATGTTTTTGGAAATTCAGCCAGAACAAGGAAAAACTTTAATAACAACAAGGGAATTCTAATGAAACTTGAAAAGGTGTGAATTATGGGAATATGTAAATTATAATAAAGAGGTGTGTTATATTTCAATTTGACTGGTATAAGCCATCATCATCTACCTCATGGAAGGATTTGAGATTTGGCAGCCCAGCCATGTTCCTGCCAGTGACCTTTAGTGAGTCATAAATAACCTGCTGGCCAGCAACAGAAAACTGCATTGGTGCCCATTCCAGCACCCAACAGATGTGACGACGGCAAGATGATAAAGAAGATTAGCCTCCTGACTCCAGGAATAAAGACCACTAGGACGCACAGCAGAATATTGTTTCCGAAGGCTGCTTGGGACTCTAAAGGAAACTGGAAAAGGAAGATGTTGTCAGGCTCTGGACAAGCAGCGTTGAGTGAAGGCAAAGAGAACCAGTTTCATCAAAGACCCACAGCCTTAGGGCTGACACCCACCATTCCTCAGGGAAAGCAGAACAGGACCCTTGTAAAGCCATAAAACCCACATATGGAGGCCCTTAGGCACCACTGTGTAAACTGTTCCCGGGAGAAAAGGAAGAGCAATGTCACAAGCTCAGACATGCCATCCAATGACGAGGCCTCTTGAGGATTTGCCTAGCCTACGCTGAGGAGGTCACCTTGCCCTGACTCTGTGGACAAGCCTACCATGAGAAAAGCTGAATTTTTATTGATTTTCTTGGCTCTGTAATTTGTGCTAATTGGACTGAAAGAACAGAATATTGAAGAATTTTTTTTAAATGGTCAGATCGTTCTTCATTCAACACATGACGCTTGCTGAACTCCCACTACATGCCAGCTACCATGCTGGGTAGACCTGCAGATATCCCCAACACACAGGAGACACACAAGAATCTCAGACTCGGGTGGGATGGAGGTGTTTCTACCAACAGTCCTAAGACAGTGAAATCCCCGCTGTAAGACAGAAGCCACTGAATTTCAGAAAAACACCCCCATCTTCCTTCAGTGGCAATATTTTAACTGGATCATGGGAGGGGGGGAGGGTGCTAATCAAAATTCAGAGAGTGCAAGTGAAAGCTGAGGAAGGAAACCATTTTAAGTAGCGAGAACAGCGTGAGCAGAGGTTAACTAATGGTTAAGCTGCCCTTAGTAGCATGGCAGACGCTTAGCAGCTCTGGGGAAGCTGGACAGCCAGAATGGTGGCGGTCCTTCCAAGGAGGTAAGACTATATCCTGTGGGCAAGGAGGAATGGTGAAAATGTTTTATGGTAAGGGATGATATTGGCGATGAAACTGGGTTTCAGCAGTCCAGAAGAGGACAGATTACAGAAAAGCGGGGTACAGGGGCTGAGTCTAGAGGTGATGAGGCCATCAAGATACAGTTTCACTGGTCTGAGAGGGCAATGATAAGACCTCGATCAGGGCTGGCACGGCAGAGGTTTAAAGGCAGAAGGAGAGGCAAAGAGATTCAGGAGTTAAAAATCGATGAAGCTTTGTGATTGATTTGACGCAGCTGAGGGGCAAGATGGAGGAGCCAGGGAGTCTGAATGGGGTCGGAGATGGATAGCATTGCCATCTACCAAAGCAGGAAATGTGAGGGGGGGAAGGAGTGGGGGACGGGAGGATGATGAGTTCGGTTTGACAAATGATGAGTTTTCAGGTACCTGTGGGATATCGAGGCAATGAGTTTAATGAAATCCAGACCCAAGCCTTGAAGGAAATTGCCCAGTATCAACCTTTACCCCTAATTCCCATTTTCCCTGACTTAAGATGCCGCTCCTGTATTCCAAGTGTTGGTCCATCCACTACCGTGGCTCTGTGGAGCACCTTGCCAAAGACCCGTGGCACTGAACTGATCCTGGGAGGTTATCTTGTTGATTCTTTGACTCTCCCACTAGGCTGCGAACCTCAGACAGACTGGGAGTCTGAAGAGTTGGGCGTTCTTAAAATATTCTAACCCCAGGGTGCTAATATTTGAACGAGCAAATGTTTCAATTTTTCCCCCCTGGGAGGTGAAGGGATAGGAGAAGGGAGGTGGGGACAAACTGATTCTGGGATGCCCCGTGTGCATGTCGGGTACACATCCTGTTGGTTCCTCTTGGAGAGCCCTTATTAGCCCTTATTGTCACCTCCCTACCGCCGCAAGTCAGGGCGCAGCTGCAATCAAAAATCAAACCTGCACGGCCTTAGCCAGTTCACTTTCTCCTGTACTGTCCTATGGGTGCTCAGGCCAACTGTACGTTATCCCCTCACTGGGTTCTATAGGGGGGGAAATAGACCAAAAAAACACCACCCCAGATAATTAGCTTTGGTTTGTGTGTTATTCACAAACCATGTAGTCCCAATAATGACATTAGCATCGCCTTGAGCCAGTTGGTCTGTAAAAATGCATGTGATTCACATTTAAAAAAAAAAAATTAGAAGCTTCCAGTCTATCCCCCCTTCCTCGGGGATGGCTACCAAATGTATCATTGCTAAACCACAAAAGACTATGTTAAAGTAACATTTGTCAAAGTGACATTAAAGGCTCTGGGTAGAAACCACGAGAGCGGGGAAAGTGCTACAGCTGAAACAAACTCGTAACTCACTTGCGGTGCGTGGCAGGATGGCATGGGGTGGCGCTGGCAAGGGAGACCACCCATTGAGCCACAGCCCCTACCGCAAAACGCAAGAGAAAGCTGAATTCCCTGGCCCTTAAGAGAAAACTGCATATCCTGGCCACTAAGAATTCAGACAGGACTGATTGTGTTTCTCTCAAAGGGATCTTTCAGTTTAACACAGTCAACTTTCCTTCATATTTTCTTTTGGTTTTGCTTTGTTTGGGGTTTTTAATTATTGTTTTGCTTTTTTGTTGTTATTTTGGGCTTGGGTTTTTTTTTAATTTTTATTTTGTTTTGGGGTTTGGGGGTTGTTTTGTTTGGGGGTTTTGGGTATTTTTATTTTGTTTTTTGTTTTGTTTTGGGTTTTGGAGGGGTTGTTTGGTTGGTTGGTTGGTTGGTTGCTTGCTTGCTTGCTTGCTTGGTTTTTTTGGTTTTTCAAGACATGTTTTCTGTGTAGCCTTGGCTATCCTGGCACTAACCCTGTAGACCAGGCTGGCCTCGAACTCAGAGATCCACCTGCCTCTGCCTCCTGAGTGCTGGGATTAAAGGCGTGCACCACCACCACCCACCCATCCTTCATATTCCAGAAAGAAAAATGTCTGCTTTTGTTGTTGTTTACGACTTTATTTGGAAAAGGAGGCTGTGAGACTTTTCAGTCGCCAACCAAGGGAGGACATGTGTCAAGTGCTAACAGGATAGAATCTCCCCTTGAAAGGCAAAAAGACAGTTAAGGAGCTGCAGGGGTCAAAAGTAAGCTTCAAGGAATGGTGAGTCCTGCCTCCGAGCTGCCAGTAAACATCACAGTCCTGAAACTCACATTTCCACATAGAAGATCCAGCACACAGGGACAGAAGTGCACCTAGAGAGGAAAACAGGGTGTCTTCAGGGCCAGAGTCTACCTTTTTCATCATCAGCGCTGACATTTCTTTACTGGATCAGCATCGGTTAAGAAGCTCTGGTGTTTGGGGTTTTAAAGAAATAAAAATTATCCTGATAGCAAAGCAGCCAAAGGCACATCTACAACAATGGAGCAAGGTAAGGTCCTCACACATTCAGGATCATATGTACAGGCCCTGAGGGAGAAATGACTTCTGCCTGGAAGAGAGGAGAAGCCAGTGGAAATTTCACTGAGAAGTTGTCTCTACTGAATCTTTCAGTAGCAAAAGGAGGCTGGGAAGGACTGGTAGAGACAGGTATCTAAAGATGAAGAAGGGCAATTGTAAAAGTGTGACAATATAAAAGAAAATATATTGAGTTTGATTTGATCAAAGCTGAGATAGTACAAGGCTAGCTGTATAATGAAAGACACAACTAAAGATTCACATCCAACTCCTAGACCCATAAGAGTTTCCTTATGGGGGAAAAAGGTCTGGATTTTTATCTTAAAGAGGGATCTCTGTAGAGTTTTAGGTGAGGGAATTATATGAAAATTCTACTGTTTGGGAAAAGGGTAAGATCTTGTCATTTACTGGCAGAACATGAAATCAGCTCTAACAAGTGTAGGAAGGCTAGGAAGGAAGAAGCTGATAATGGAAAGCTCAGGTCAGGTCTGAGGATAAAAAAGTGCTTTGGGTAGGACAAGCTGGAGCAAGGGAGGTCACAGCCTGAGTGGGGCACAGTGAGAGTAAAGAGGAAGAGCTGAAGCGTTCGCTCTGTTCTCTTTCTATCCCATATGAACAAAGACAGTATAGGTGACCCTTCCACTGGCCTAAAATTTCTCATAAGAGGATATCAAGCAAGAAAGCTGAGTAGGGTATGGGATGCACAGAAATCTCTCACATGCAAAGGAGCAAGATTTCCTCATTAGGGGAGATGAACAGATACCCTGTTTGAAGCATGGTGGTTTTGCTTCCCCAGAAAGCTGGGCGTAGGTACTGGGATCTGTAATGAAGGGAGGCAGGGGTACTGAACTGGATGGTCTTACTAGAATGTCTCACCCAAGAAAACACGGAAAAAATACTCTAACAGACATGAGGGCTTATAGTAGCCCTATTTTCAAAGCCTGAAAAGTGAAAGTCTGAAATACACAAAATAAATGAGGACTAGTCTCCAGGTTGATGATGGGTGGGGAACTGAACCGCAGTGCCCCGCACCAGGGTGCTTTCTCGCCACATTAGAACCCTAGGTTTGTAGTGTGTGGCCAGAGCTGCCCAGAGAGTAGAGAAACCTGCCTCTCCCAGAAAGGGGCAGAGCCGGGCAGGCAGGGTAGACTCTTTCCTATGGCCTCTGTCCCATTATTGTTTTGAGAAAAGAAGGCCAGATATACAGACAAAAAGGGTCTGTCAAGAACCTTCAAAGTTGCAAAGGGGAAATGGGCAGAAAAAGGATTCAAAGCCAAATACAATAGGTCCAGGGGACATTTCTAGTTAGACAAGAGACAGCCTAAGAAAAGCATGTCTCATATTTTCTAGGAAGAGTAAGCAAGATACTTAGTTGAAAATCAAATTTAGGTTTCAAGTTGTTACTTGGTTTTATTGGTTTGTTTGTTTTTGTTTTGTTTTCCCTTTAAAGTGACTTTCCAATTGGAGTGTGTGTGTGTGTGTGTGTGTGTGTGTGTGTGTGTGTGTGTAACTCTACACACAATAATGTATACTTGGCAATTTGAGTACTTCTGAAACTTGTATCATTAGGCAATTTTGTTATTCTATAAACATCACATACTATATTTATACAAATTTGGATGGCTATGATGTCACTGGGTGACATCATCTTATTGGGCCACCACTGGATACGCAGCCATCATTGAAATCATTACATGGCACATGACTATATATGAAAAAGGCCCCAACTTTAGGGAAAAGTCCATCTAAACTGCAGCTAGAGCCAGCCCACTTCCCCATACCTTATGAGGAGCTGGTAACCTAAAAGGGAACACTGTCTGACTAAAGCCAGACAACTGGCCCCTTAAGAGCACATTTATAATTTATTTATGGCTTAATATTTTCCACTGATAGGGTTAATAAATCATGTTTCCATTCGACTGGTTTTCTCTGCTGTATGAATTTCTCTATTTTGATACCAGATCTTAACATGTTTTATTTTGCTTGTCCATTTTCCAGTTCATTTTTGCAGCTACAGAGAGAAATTTATTAGTCTGTATTGCCGCCTTTCTGCTGTTGTGGAGCTGGACTCTCTGAATACCCAGCAGTCCCTGAGGGAAGCGATCTCAGACAGCGAGGTTGCAGCTGCCAAGCAGAGACACCAGCAAGTGCTGGACTTCATTCAGGTAGAGTTGCCTCTCCTTGGGTAATGAGGGAAGAGGCAGGGAGGACAGGGTGAGAGCCAAGCAGGGGTGAGTGCACCTACTGGAGGGCATTGAGGGAGCGCACGGAGGCAATGGCCTGTGGATATGGCTGAATGGTGGAGCTCGGGGAACTCTTGAGTTTTCCAGCAAAGGCTTAGCAGTGAATTACAGGTAAATTACACTAGTCCTAAGATCTGTGTCAGCAGCAGTGAATGGTACAAATACTGGGCTTACCCACTAATCTACTGATAGTTCCAATAGGGAGAGAAAAGTGCAGGAATTCTTCACTGTCTCAGAGAAAACGAAAACTAAATGGCCTCTCTGCTTATGTTAACCTAGATCCAGCTAGATCATTCATGATTCAAACCCCTTTCTTTAATGTGTGGTTACTGAGGTGAGAAAATGTACTCCTTGACTGGTGTGATGGTCATGCTTGTGATGCCAGTGTTGGGAAGGCTAAAAGAGGGTAATACACGCCTTTAATTCCAGCACTCAGGAGACAGAATAATTATCTATTATTTTCCAGATAATCTCTGGAAAATCAAGGTCGTCTGACCTTCATAGCGAATTCTAAGCTATCCAGGCTACACAACATGACTCTGTCTCCAAAAAAAAAAAAAAAAGGAGGGGGTGATAATAATTGTCCGGCATTAGTATTATTACAGAGATAAACAATTTAGTGAGCTAATGCGTGTAAAGTGCCTGGCGCTACATGATAAGTTGTTTATTCATTTGTCAGTGAGAAGTACAGGGCCAAGCGTGGTGAGATGCACCTGTAGCCCCAGTCTTTACGAAGCAGACACAGGAGGATCAGGAGTTCAAGGGCATCCTTAGTGAGTTCAAGGACAGAGCTACATGAGACAAAGTCTCAAAAACAAACAATAAAAAGAGAGATGTAAAAGTCCTCTGAGATATAAAAATGAGAGGAATGAAGATATGGTAGTATGCTGCTAAGCAGTAGAATTACCCCAGTTTTGGTATAAATGTGGATGACTCTATATCCACATTTATAAATGTGGATGACTCTCAGACCAAGGCAGTGGCTGTTTACACTTCCCACCCGAGACTGTAGAATTCAGAATTTTAGTACATTCACTCCACTTATTTCATTCCCAATATAGAATAGATGATGACAGTGGAAATGGAGTAGGAAAAAGGATAAGGAAAACACCGAAGACTCTGTGAGTGCGTGTGTCTGTCTGTCTGTGTGTCCACGTGTGTCTGTGTGTGAGTAGGTGTGCATACCTGTGTACACTCAGAGGTCAGAGGGCTGGGGGGATGTCAAGCGTTCTGCCTATCCCCTTGAGACCAGGTCTCTCGCTGAACCTGGAACTTGCCATTTTTCAGCCTGGCTAGTAGGCAGCAGATCCCAGCAATCTTCCTGGTTCTGCAAACCCTTCCCTCCCCTCCCCACTCAGCACTGAAGTTACCAGAGAGTGCATATGACCACACCCGGCTTTTTATGTGGGAACTGGAGCCCCAAGTCAGGTCTTCGTACCTACACAGCAAGCGCTCTTACCCACCGAGCTCTCTCCCATCCCCCGCTAATCTTTTGAGTCCAATGCTATGTTGATGCCAGGCATGCTGACACACACATGGCCTGTTGACACGCACATGTAATCTAGAGCTAGAGAGATGCTGAGAGAGGAGGACTGAGAGTTCAAGGCCAGTCTGGGTCACACAGGGAGACGCTGGCTCAATAATAACAGGTCAGCTGTCCGGGGCTAAGCTCTGGAGCAGACACCATTTTGTTTGATCTGGACTTTGGTGGGAGGGTTTGTTTCTCATATCCGCAGTGGAAGGGTTGGGCTAGAGGTCCTAGTCAACTTTCTCAGATTCCCAGATCCTAGGCAACTTTCATGTTAATTTTATGACCCACAACCAGAAGCCTTTTAGAGAAACACTCCACTAACCGTGCCTTGGGTTGTGTTTCCGCCTTATTCCACTTAAACTTCCCTCACTCTCTCTCCTCCAATGAGGACACTGTTTGTGGCCACCTTGCCCTCTCCCAGAGTTCATGACTCATTCTCACCTCCTGAGCGCCACCGTGCTCCTCTTTCCCGCTCAGCCTCAAGCTCCACTGCCTTTTTTTTTCTCTTTACTTCTGATCACATCTTTAAGTGGTTGAATAATGGCAGGCTAGGCCAAGAAGTTTGCAAGGTTCTTGCCTACCCTGGACTCCCATAGGCACATAGACTGGGATAAAAGCCAGTTCCCAAAGTGTTCTCGAAAGTGAACTCCTGAAGCAGTGTAATTCCAGACCATCTACTTGGATCCACAGCCTTCAGGGTGCCACCCTGCTGCCCCCGGCATGAGCAACGTCACTGCCTACAGACAGCTCAGTGTCCTAGCTCCCCTTGTTGACAACCTGTGTTGACTTCTTAGCCCTCCCACCCCCAAATGAAAACCAGCTGCAGCCACTCACCCATTGGTGTTCACAGCTCAGCCCACCACACGCCATAACCAGGGCCTGCAGGGGTAACTGCCAGTTCCATCTAGATCTAAGACAGTGTTACCACACAAGCCAAACATTGTAAAGAGCAGGGGAGTCTACGTAAATACAGCTAGGAAAAGAGGCCAAGGAGTGTGGCCAAAAAAGGGGAGGTCTGGGCCAGGGGAGGCAGAGAAAAATTGCAGATAAGGTATGCAGGCTTTATAGACAGCACATGCAGTAGAAATGTCAAAGTGAGTGAATGAAGAAAATGAGAGAGAGAGGAGAGAGAGAAAAGAAGGAAAGAAATGTCAAAGCATGAAGACGTAAGGCTTAACGTACTTTGAGCTGTTAAAGCCAAAAGGGCAATTAGGCCATAATTTATATACTGTAATGCTTCAAATGCGCCTAAGCCGTAATAGAAACACAGCTCATTAAATATAGCCAATCTATCATCCCCTCAAGCACCTTGTGGCTGTGCTGTGAGAAAACCAATCACCTTTACATTTTAATAAAAATATTATCTTGCCTGCGTACAGAGAAAGGAAGGGTATAATTTATAGGATGAAAACTGAAATGTGTAAAGAGCGGGGTGAGAAATGGATGCAGAACCTTTAATCAACAGACTCGGGCAGTTCACAGGCACTCATTTTAAAATCGTGTCAGCAAGTCTTCAGAAGCCGAGTTTGGACCTTAAAATCGGGTGGATTATGTTGTCAGTTGCTTTTAGATCAACAGTAGAGGGTGAAACGAGTGAAAATTGGAATTCTTTTGGAGCTACTTAGCAAGGTTTCATTAAACTCAATCCACAGGCCTCCCTGAACCTACAGAATTTTTCTTTTTCTTCACCTCACTACCGAGAAAAACTAAGAAGTCGGCATTGCTTTCTTCAGCTCCATCCATGCTTGGCAATAGGCTGAAACACCTTTATCTGAAAAGAACAGGTGGATTGTTATGAAAAAACATAAGATGAAAAACATAAGTTTACAAGTTACCACAAGGGCTTAAGGTGACAACATTATTCTAGATGTTGGAGAGCAGAAGTTGGAAAGTCCTGTGAGGAGAGCTGTACTCCTCCTCTGTTCTCCGCCTCCTTCATCTGGGGGCTGCTGCCATTCCCTAACTCAACTCTCATCCCCCCCTGGTGTTGTGGTCACACTGCCACTTCTCTTCTGCCACATGTCCTTTGCCTCACTCTTGTAAGCAAGTCCTTATGAGGAGGACATCTGTCATTGGAATTAGGGCTCGCACAGACAATCCAGGTCAAACACTTCCTCGAGAATCCTTACCAAGGCCAGCTTTGCCACAGAAGGTAGTACTCACTTTTTTTATCATACAAGGTAATAGGCACAGGGTCTGAGGCTTAGGAGTTGGGAAATCTTTTAGGGATTCACATTCACCCCATGGAAGTAACCATGACTGGCCTCATACAACTGAAGACGTTATAATACTGCCCAATTTGCAGAGCACACGCACCCATATCCCCTGAATCCTTCCAATAACCAAACTGGGTAGCCATTCCATCCCTTCATTCACCATGATAGAACTCCCTCGGCATCTAGTTTAAGAAAAACACAGAAGCATAGTCCCTGTCCTTGGCAGGCACTCTAAAAAAGTTATCCACAACCATGCGGTGCCTTTAAAACAACTTTGAAACCTCTGTACACCGAATGTGACATGGCCAATAAAAGCCAGCCGAGAAAGCAACTGTTTCACCAATGAAATCCGTGCAGGACTCACCTGGGAATCCCAACTTGGCTTTCCCTCATGAACTTTGGGTTCTCTTTAAAGTCACCCCTCAACATGGCTTAGTGCTGTCTCCTGGGCCTGGCTGCTGTCCAGCTAAAGCAGTGAACAAGTCCTGGGCCTCAGTCTCATGCTTTCAGCACCAGTCCGGAATACTCTGCCAAGTCCTATACCAGGGCAGCAGAGAACTGGAAGGCACAGGGAAATGGGCCCCAGCCATGCAGTTTCACTCACCCGAGTGAGGCCTGCCTGTCACACTAAACATGACAGTAAATGTTCAGAATCTATTCCGTGGTAGGAGCACAAGGATTGTTGATGCTCTTCTTTTTTTTTTTTTTTTATAAAGAGTGTGGTTAAGGGCTGGAGAGATGGCTCAGAGAGTAAGAGCACTGGCTGCTCTTCCAGAGGTCCTGAGTTCAGTTCTCAGCACCCACATCGTGGCTCACAATCATCTATAGTGAGATCTGGTGCTCCTTTCAGGTGTGTAGGCCCACATGCAGGCAGAACGTTGTATGCATAATAAATAAATAAATATTTTTAAAAATTGCTTAAACACTAAGAGTGTGGTTAAGTATAAAGACTTAAGAAGAAATTTTGAAAATAAAATAACCCTGGGTGATACCCAATAGTTAAAACGTCTCCAGTCAGGGACACTTAACATACCATTATTCATACAACCAACACCTTCTACCTGCAGGTAGTGACACCAACTTTCTAAATGTTGGTTCTAAAAAAGACCCATGAAGTATTAGAGCTGGATGTTACCTTTGCTGTCACGTGGTTAAACTTCCTCAGCTTACAACTGAATAACGAACGCAAAGAGGTTAATGCTTTGCCAAGGCACCCAGTGAAATCAGATGAAAAGCCAACCATAGCTTTAAGTTCCTAAGAAACTGTGTCTTGGGAGACAGAACAATCAGAAAGCTCATGGCCAGTGTTCATCATGATCTAAAGAACACCTGTCATCTACGGTCAGAGACGAAATTAAACTACTAGCAACTATCATTGTACTTTATAATGAAAATCTCACTGAAATCACTATCCTAATCCTGAAAGCAAAGTGGTACTGACCTAAAACATGCTACCGTGGAGTGTTTAAACTCCTTCTTTGTATGAACAGAATATTTTATTTCCTTGGGATAAATATAAACAAATATTTTAAATTAAGAAATTAATTAAAAGATTGTATGCTTGTATAAAAGGGAAACTTTGAGTCTCAAAGGAAATAGCTAGTTATAAGATAGACATGTAAAATATTTTCTTACGTAGTTAGTAATAGAGATTGTTTAATATTTTAAAGCACATTTGCTACTAATTTTTTTCATTAATTTATTTATTTGTTCATTTCATATTCCAATCGAAACTTTCCTCCCTCCTCTCCTCCCAGTCGCACTCTCTCACCCACCTCCCCCAGACTCCCTTCCTCTCCACTCCCACCCTCCACTCCCCAACCCCCAGGAACCAACCAACTCTGGCACATCAAGTCGCATCAGGACTAAGTGCCTCCTCTTTCACTGACACACGACAAGGCAGCCCTGCCAGGAAACAGGGTCCAGAGGGAGGCAACAGAGTCCAAGTCAGATACAACCCCCACTCCCACTGTTAGGAAGCCACTTGAGGACCAGCAGTCCATCAGCTTCATTAGTGGGGGACGAGGGGGCTTTAAACTTCTTGACAAGAGCCTTTTAAAACTGCTGAGACTTTGAAAGCATTTACTTTATATATACAAAAGTAGTATGTTTAATATATAAAGTTAGATCTTTTCCATAATACAGGCATAAGTGTCCTGAAATTCATATATCACCTTCCTGACACTGTATATTTCATTACACGGTGAGAGAAAATAGTTCTCTTCGTATGTGAGTGAAGTGTTCTGCAGTGCCAGAGATAATTTAGAATTTGTCACCTATTCAATCATCACAGCACCTTATGGGATATTTGTCTGTAGTTTGCAAACAAAGCAACAAAAAAAAAAGTTGTTTTTTTCTAATGGGTACCTCATAACTTAATGACTTTCACCATTTCATTCCAAAGCAAATTGATGAAGTCTGGCGTGAAATGAGATGGATCACGGATGCTCTGCAGTATGCAAGATACAAGCAACCAGTCTCTGGCTTGGCCATCACTAAGCTGATAGACCCCTCCAATGAGCAGAATCTAAAGAAGATCAGTTCTACGTCATCACACATAGACTGTCTTCCATCAACATCCCCATCCCCAGAGATGCACAGAAGAAAGGCAGTGAGCGGTAAGCAGTAAAATCTGAGGTTCTTTGGCTCGGCTGCCAGGTTCTTGACCCTGTCTTCACTGATGAGGTTCTTTGTGTCCATGCATTGGTTCTAGCAATTAAAAGAAACAAATCCAGAACTATGGATGGGTAGGACACTAGGTCAACAGCATGAGACCACTTCACTTCACTGGGGGTTAGGGATGGTTAGGCCAGTGCTAGTCCACACGGTCAAGATACAGAAGGACCCAGAGCAAGAACGGAAATCCAGAAAGTACAGATAAGGCCTGCGGCAGTTCCAGGTGAAAACATCAGCCCAGACTCTGGTTCCATGTGAGGTAAGAGCTCAGGGTATATACCTCCCACCCACATCATGCCCTCAGGTGGAATGTGAGGAAGAGAGAAATCTTGGATAAACTAACCACCATCCTAAAATGAAAACCAAATAAGCTCAGGATAGTCATGAGCATGCTGATCTATGGAACAAGTTGAAAGAAATGCCTCACAGTGCACCTCGGAAATGAGATTATATGGCAAATACTATTAGCAGAAACACGACTGGAACAGCACAAATGTCTACAAAATATCTTTGTGCTCATAGAAAAAAAGGGAGGGTTATAAATAGAGGACATACTATCTAATACTCTTTCCTGGAGCAAGTTCAGTCTAGTGTCCTTTTTCTAGTCAAGAGAAGCAATGGCCATTCAAAGTGCCTTCCCTAATTCTACATCTTAAAAGCGCACCAATATTATAACCTCCATAATAACATTTTTAGTGAGCAGTTCTGATTTATACGCTTGTCCCATAGGGGGCAGCAGTGGTGCAGCAGAAAGAGCCCTGTATTCAAATTCCAATTTTGTTTTACTAGTTGCATGTGCTTGGGCAGATTACTGCATCTCAGTATTAGTTTCCATACACGTAAAATTAGAATAGTAATACCTACAGCCGGAGGAATCATTTGTGAGTAAAACAAACTATCAAAGAGTGAAATGTAATGGGAAGTATATTATAAATATATTATAAATATGTAGAATATAAATATTTTATGTTCTCATCTTAATATAAAACCTTTAATGGGAATATGTGCCTTTCCTGTAAGCAAGTCTGTATGTGCTCCTATTTTAAAAATCTCAGTCTCTAAAAGTCAAAACTTAGTTCATGGAAGAACATGGGAAGCAGCTAACTTTTATTACCAAAAATGTTTAGGATTTGCAAACTAATTCAACAAGATAACTATTTCAGTAGTTTCTAGGGTCATGTTTGTTTGTTTGTTCTTGTTTTTACTAATTTACATTAGCCTTGGGGATACAAATCAAATCTCACCTCTGCCAGAAAATGGTCTAATGGAAGATTTACATACTCTGACAAAAAAAAAAAAAAGAGACACTGTAACTGCCTATGGGTTACAGAGGAGATTGGCAGCATTAACCCATGTGCTCATAACACCAAAGCTGGAGGTGACGGAAACCAGCAGGAGAGGAGCAGGAAAGAGAGAGAGAGAGAGCTATGTGAGCAAATGGGACAGACTGTTGTGTGGTATACTTCAAAAAACTGCAGTCAGCCTGGCTGGCTGTCAGGATTCTGGCTACTCATTTGTCTTGTCAGTATGTGTGTATGTAAGTGCGTATATGCTAGTTGTCTACTATATTCTAGACACTGTTTTGAGTGACCAGGACATAACAAAAACTGAAGTCTCTGTGGCTATGGAACTCAGTCTAGAAGGGATGGCAAAGAAAATATGAATAAAAACAGAATAGCAGACCATTAAAACTCCAATATACGGTACAAAACAACTGGGATGAAGGCAGACAGGAAGATGTTGAATTCTAGGATGCACAGCAGAGGTCCACTTGAGAAGGCGACATCTTAACCCACCGTGGGACAAGGCAAAAATCTGGAGCTGGAGTTTTGTAAGCGGCAAAGTAACAAAAGGCCTTAAGGTAGGGTGAAAGAAAGGCCAAGTGCCAGGGCCGTGCTGAGTGAAAGATGAACAGTAAGACACAGGGTAGGAACCAGGCAGCCGCATCAGGCAGGATTCTGTAGGTCCTGCTATCAAGTTTGGATTTTCTCATCTTGTGTCAGAAGGCCACTAGAAACCATAAACAAGGATTGATAGGATCTGAGTTTCTCTTAAAATTAAATCTCACTATTGTATGAAGAGAACATACAGTGAAAATACAGGAAGCGAGAAAATTATGAAGCTAATAAAAAAGAAGAAACTAACAGGTTTTCATGATGTTATTTACCCCCCCCCCAAAAGGCATGAAAGAAAGAAAGGGAGACAGAGAAAAAGAGAGAGGGGAAAGAAAGAACTAGAAGAAAATAAGCTTGAATAGCTGGGCATATTAAATATGAATAGCTTTGAGTATTTCCACAAAAATAAACATTTCAGGAAAAATGCAATGTAAAGACGCACAGCGTCTGCCACTCTGAAAAGATAACCAGGCTAATAATAACACAAATTTAAGATACTGTTAACACATGGATCATGCCTGAAACTATAAACATGGATGAGATTACCTAGAGAGTGTATATAAAACATGAAGAGAAACACTATAGAACGTGCCCTGAGGCATGGATCAACAAGACATCTTAGATTAAGAAGGAACAACCAGCGAAAGAAGATTAATGAGAGAGAGAGAGAGAGAGGATGATGTCACAAAAACGAAAGCATGTCAAATGATGGAGAAAAGTTAAATAAAACCACCATATATTTTCTGATGCTTTGCTTCTTTCAACAAGGAAGTCATATATAGATGAGAGAAGCTTGTGAAGAAAGAGAAGACCAACAGGGTGTACTGTAAAGTCTTGGCTGTGAAAGAGAAGACAAAAGAAAGGCAGAAAGTGCTAGAGGAGTGTAAGGTTAGAAGCCAACGTCAGAAAGGCATGCTCCAGCCTTCTTTAGTCTATAGAATCCTACAAGCAGCTTTGCGATTCTATTTCCACCTTCACAGCTCATCTGCTCTCTCTGTTCACAGAATTTTCCCAGTGTTTAATCTTCTAGCCACAGGTTCCCAAGTGGGCTCCTCCTAGACTCTATGAGGGTGGCCTCCTCTATGCCCTAGAAATGCCAGACTCTCACGTTGGCCTGAGGATGGATTACACACACTCCCTGCTGGGAGGATCTGCCCAGTTGCATTCAGATTTTATTATTAACATAAAATGTGAGTGATCATCATTCTGTTTCTTAAAATATAATTCTCTCTTGGGTCCATTTATTTCTCTGAAGCCGAGATTCCTTAGGCTGTGAAACACTAAGACATGGAAAACAGCAAGTGGCAAATAGAACCTATTGACAAGAACACACTGTTGAGCACTAGGGAGAAACAGTGTGCTATCTCCTTGCAGAAGAAAAGCACTTCAGAGCAGTGGGATCTGTCCCTGTACTCTTTCTCTCCATACGTGTGACCACTCTGAGTTGTTTGGAAATCACTTGTGACTGGGGAGAATCCGATTTAGACAAGCAGCCCACGCTCACTGGGTCACTCACAAAGTCCATAACCCAGTTCCGTTCTATGTCGGCAGAACTTGCTCAGCTTCTAAGGGGCCTGCTGCAAATATAGAGCCTATCACAAACTTCCCCCTTGGTGCCAGCCCAAGACTCTGTCTTGGAGTTGTTGAGTATGCTGGATTTGTTTGAGCAAGGAGTAGAACTTTTAACTTCCCAATTCTTTGTGGTTTTCAAAACAGAAAGAACTCCTCTGAGTCGATTAAAATTAAGCATCTCCCAAGGGCCCGAGGGGGAAAGTTGGCTCTAAGACAAGTTATCCTAAAGTAGGGGCAGGAAGATTTGGTCCATCGCATGGGCATTCTTCTCCCACTCCTTTTCTGTGGGCACAGTGTCACAGGAAGTAACATTCTCCCCCGACACTGATGTTTCTCCTGGGGACATGTGGGCAAGGCAGCAGAGGGAAGATCGGCTGTTGCTTTCTTCAGATGTGCTTGAAGATCATCCCAGTCTTCCAAATGTGAAACTTCCTCACAACCTTTTCCCAGAAGAGGTCAGAAACAATGTGGCATAAATCAATTGGTCCCTTGAGGTACTACTACTTCTGTTGGAAAATTAAAAGATGAACAAAACTGCCTAAGGCTTGATGAGTTGATACATTTTTTATTTATAAATTATCTAAGTTCTATTAAATACATGGAAACAGAGCCAGTGAGGCATATATGTATGGATAGTGATATGTTACACGTGGGTATAGACTTTAGAGAAATATGACCTGAAATTCCTTTCTTTCTGTCTTGCCACTAACACTACTACCTCCCACCTTTAAGAAAAAAAAAAAAAAAGCAATAACTTTAAATGGACAACTCTTTCCAGAAATGTCATCCCCCCATAACATTTTCAAGACCCACAGCCTCTCCACTCTCCTGCTATTGGCCTGACCTACAGAGACCAGGAGTTACCACACCCATCACAATGGAAAGAAAACCAAGCTTCCTGAGCCAGCACTAATAGTAAGGGCAAACCTTCACCTAGCACCTCCCAGGTCATGCAAAGAGGAAGCTCAGCTTCTCCCAGTGCTGGCCTGCCCAGTGCCCTCCAAGGGAAAGTAGGAAGCACCACATCAGCCAATACAAGCTGTGCAAGGTGCCTGCCATGATTGACAGAGCAGATGACCTGGATCTGGTGAGGGAAGCTGCACTTTGCATTCTTGTCCAGGAAGGGAGGAAGCAGCAGTGGCCTACATCCTTGGAAACTCTCCAGGGTGCCCTGGATGCATCCTGGAGATTCTCCCAGCATGCTCTGGGAGGGCTATGCCACTCCAAGCAAGAAGTTCTACTGCCTCTTCTAATAAATAATCCAACAGTTGTGAAAGTCAAGTATTATGATCAAATCGCGCTAGAACAGCATTTCCTAAGGGCAGGTTCATGAACCAAAAGGTAGCTTAACACCCCATTTTCTGGCTCTTTTACACCTCCTTCCTGGATTACTACAGTTATAATTCTTAGCTTTATTTACCTCTTATCTCCAGTGCTATAGGAGCCATATGGTAAACTATATCATTTATTAGCTCATTATTTAATATCATTAGGAAATATAGTACTGAATACCATGCAGGAAAACATTCCTCTTCCTGATCATGAAGAGAATTCTCACAGAAACATCCTACAGTGTATTTGAATATTCACTTACAATCTTAATTAATAACCTTCATCCCTCAATAATACTAATACTTTCTCTCTGTACGGTACCTAAACTATACTCAACAAATCTATTTAATCTGCATAACACCTGTGGAAGCCTATCAACCTCCACTCTATAGACAAGGTTCAGACGAGCTAAGTAATTGGCTCAAAACTGAATATACAATAAGAAGCAAGGCAAGCCTGCGGCCAACGATGGTCTCACTTTTATCAGTTGTTCTTTCTGCACATGTGGGTGGAGTCTCACTCAGTTCAGGTATCACCAAAGATAGAGAAATGGTATGTGTGGTTGTCCTCACGAATTTCTCTGGCAAGCCAGGTAAATTAGATCTTCCCAGGATGCCTTCCAAAGGACTGCTTTTCAGACAATCAATCTCACTCCTCTTTATGCGACAGATTTCCATATTCATTCCAGTTTCACTCTGGCTCAGTGTACTTCCCACACAAGGGGCTAATTTGAGGACAACTAAGACACAGTCTAATGGGAAGGGAATGGGAAGGGCCCCATGCTCTGCTTAATCGCCATGCTCAGATTAGAAGACATAAGAAATGCAGAAGACTCTACATAGCCTCTTGCTTACTTTGTTCCTCAGTCCATTCCTTCACTGACGGAAGTTGAAACTATGCTAAACAGAGATGAGTAAGGCAGGGTGCATGCTCTCTAGAGAGCATATAGTCCAAAGAATGAGAGAAATATGAGTGAGTAGATGATTTATAATGAAACTTAGGAAGTGTAGTAACATGGATATGAATAAAGTACACTGAAAGCTGAGAGAACAGGGCAACTAATGCTACCTGAGGAAGCTGGTATGGGCCCTCCCAAGAGACAGGATCTGAAAATATGACACACTACTGACAATTTACAACATCAGCTTCTCTGAAACTACATTCCACACTCCTTGGTCTTCTCTAAACAATAAATGTCTCTCTCTATTTGAAAATTGGGATGCTGGAGAGGTGGCTCAGTAGCACTTGGTGCTCTTGCAGAGAACCAGAGTTCAGCTCCCAGCACCCACGTAAGTTGACTCCAGGGATCCAATGCCCCCTTATAGCCTCATCAGGCACCCGCATGCAAGTGCACATACACATACATATACAGTAAAAAGTAAATAAATCTTGAGTACAAATTGCTTTAGCTAAGTACTTGACTTATTAACTAGAAAGAGAAAGATGCCAAACTCATCAGGGACCACGTCTTGTTATAGTCATTTTACTCTCTGTTTCTAGTGGGTTAAATAGTGACACCATCATCTCCCAGAAGATATGTCTAAGTGTTGACCTTTGCATCTTGGTCTTGTGGCCATATTCAGAAAAAAAAATATTGCAAGATATAACTAATGATCTTCAGATAAGACCATTCTGAATTATCTGGGCCCTTAACCCAATATCAAGAGTCTTCATAAGAAACAGAAGACATGGACACGGGGGTGGGGGGGAGCTGTGAGACAATAAAAACAAAATGAATGCTACCAGAAGCCAAAAAGAAGCAAGAAACCATTCTTTTCCCCCTTAAGATCCACCAGAGGGAATGTAGTCCTGCCTATACCCTGCATTTGAATTTGGACTTCCAGGGCTATGAGAGATACACCCCTATTCTCTGAAGCCATCGAGTGCTACATTTGCTAGAGCGGTGACAGGAATGAGCAGGAGCAACCCCTAGACTCTCTTGCCAGGAACTAGAACTAATGTAATTCTGTGTCAGTCGCTCAGATGAACCTGATCCCTGCTTTCAGGATGCCTCCAGAGAAAACCCATGGAAATTCTTGGGTGGCTAGCAGTCTCTGGAGAAGCATGAATCTGTATCTGGGTACCTGTTCTGCATTAATCAGCTACATCAGTTACAAAATTTAGTAAGTTTAAACTTCAGTATTTTCATTGGCAAAATGTGGGGAAAAAAACAAGCATTAAATAAAGCTGTTTGGTGACTTGGCATTATAGATGGCTCACAGTAACTGAACACCAGATAGTGTTGTTATTGTTGGGATACAAACAAGCACACCAAGATAGCTTCAGTAACCATAGAGGTGGGGAGGGAAATCCGACTAAAGTCAATTCAGATCTTCAGTTAGCCTCTCTCACTTCCTGACTCCTAAGGCACCATCATCAGAAAGAAGCAACAATTATGGGTTCCTGTTTCTTTCAGTGTCTGATTTTCCCCCATTAGAGGTTGGAGAAAGCACTGTCTGAACTGTTTTTTGTTTTTTTTTTGTTTTTTGTTTTTTTTTTAAACTGTGTGGCTTGGAGGCACAGCTCAGCAGTGGAGCACTTGCCTAACGTGTCCAAGGTCCTGCACCCAATCCTCAGCACCAAAATATTTAAAACAGACAGAGATGGCAATCACTTAGTTTAAGCCTGTATTCCTTTCTCTCTTTTTTAATGCACAAAACAAAACAAAAAACTCTTCATTAAAAAAAAGTTTAAAACCTTTCCATATTTATCCATCTTTCCTAATCATGTGTCTCCAAGGACAACATATTTTTCTATCTCTGAAAGCACCAACAGTGGTTCTCACAACCCTGATCCACCCTCCTGTTTATAGTCATCAGCCTCATCATATATCTTCAACACACACACACATACACACACACACACACACACCCCTCTTCAACTTCCCTACCATAGCATGTTCCCATTTACTCTCCTGGATTCTCTGGCCATCTCCTGAAACTCAACTTGACCCAGATCAAATTCACCATCCTCTCTGCTGCCCAACCTAACAGGGCTACAATATGACGACCTCCTGGTTTTCCACGTCTACACTTGCAGGCACTGCGATTTAAAAACTTCTAGTGACTTTGAGGCATCATAAATGTCCTCCTAATTGTCTGAGACACTCCTCCCTAGAACTGCCCTGATTACCAAGCTCTCATGCAGATTAACAAGTCTAGGCAGAGATGCTGGCCCTGGCTATCTAATCAAAAGGATCTCCCTCCCGAGTTGCTCTCCAGCTAAAACCCAATATCATTTTGTTCACAGAACCTTGTATTCTCTAAAATTTATGTTTTCTGGCTGATTTGTTGTCTGATTCACACCCTAATTAGATGCGTAAAAGCAGAATCCTTAACCGTCTGGCATAAATTCATGCTCAATAAACATCTTAAAATGAGTGGCTTTCCTGCAAGTCTACTTCCTCCATATAAACACTGGCACTGCTCAGCACCACAGCCTGAGCATACAGCCGACACCTACCTAGGTTCCTCGTTGGCCTCTATGCTCTCCCTTCTTCACTGTTGTCTCAGACTATCCTACATCACACTTCCCATCCTGTCCTTTCTTCAAAACCCTTCAGTAATTATCCATTGGCTATAAATCTTGGAGCAAGCTTCTTATCTAAGCATTCCATCCTTTCTTGTTCCATCTGCTTTTTAATTGGATTCTCTTTAAAAAACTTTTTTTTGAAATAATTGTAGACACAAGATCGCAGAAAGTTCTTGTATTCCCTCCTTCACCCCCCCCATATTAACAATTTACACAACACTTGTATATTATCAGAAGAAGAAAGCTGATGTAACCCACATTGCAAGTTCAGATTTCACCAGTTAGTGACACACATGTTCCTGTGGATGTGGATGTATCTACACATGAGAGAGCCTCATACGTGCAGCTTGACACCATTTGATCACATACTTGGCACTGGATATCAACCACCACTGTCATGATACTCAGCTGTAACCTTCCCACAATGCTCTTGATTACCCTTTCCTAGACTTACCACTCTTCCAGCCCTCCCCATGGCAACCCGCAGTCTGTTCTTCATCCCTAGGTTCTAGCACAAATATTACACAGATGGAATTCTTTCCTTTTATTGGTAAAAAGTATTCCATATAATGGGTGTGCCACAGTTTAGACATTCATTCACTGAAGGACGTAATGGCAGTCTAGAATTTTTACTACCAAAAAAAAAAAAAAAAAAAGCTACTTTGAACTTGTGAGCACAAACAAGCCTCAATTAAAAAAAAAAAAAAACCTTCCAAGTGTGCAACTGTTGACCCTTCCATTGTAGTTTCTGATCTCCCAAATTCCATTCTTGCTCCCACGTCCTAATCAAGTGGACTTGTTTGTACCATTTTCACTTTTTCCCATTTATAATCCTGTTGTGATTACAAGCATATTTATTACAAAAGCCTGCCTTGAATCACTTTTAGAAAGTGGATGCAGAAATAAATTAATATATGAAAGAGTAGACAAAGAAGGGGAGAAAAGGAATAGACAATGAGGGGAGAAAAAAAATAAATAAAAGATGGTGTACTAACTTTGCCCCAATAAAATGGTATCTCTTTTTCCTATAAACCTGCGTCTTATATACTACACTTCTCTTATAAAACCTATATTCTGCCACAGTCCTGTGAACACATATTTGCCTCATACTTGCACTAAAACAGTAAAATCCCTAGAAGCAGATGTTCTGACTTCTTAGATATTTTAGTTCCACTTGTGTACTGAGTACAAATGTTCCACAACCTTCCATGGAGTTACACTCCAATAAGATAACCTGAATAAGTATTTAATACACCTAACTTACCAGGAGGCGTACAAGTAACCTATGGTTAGGGTAGGAATCAAAAGACAGCACACACACACATACCATGAGCGTGAAATAAACAAATGAAGGGGGGAGGGGAAACATTCTAGATGTCTAAAAATCTCTAATACAAAAAAAAAAATCCTGAAACTGACTCCCTAACAAACTTCATCCTTGCATTTTTCAACATTCTTGCAACAGTCATGTCTACCTTTCCGCCATGAACAAGCAAACGGGGGAAGCTTATGGTTTTATTTTGTTAATACCTGTTGTATTACGTAATACCATAATGTAAGCCACTCCTGAATACGGGCTCCCTTGAAGAAACTCTACAAGTAGACTCATTTCCTTCTCTTAGTGCTTCTGTGCTTCTAAGTCTGCCTATCACAGCATTCTCAACCCCGAGATGATGTCTAGCTTTTCACTACTACAAATCACAGTGCAGCAAGCGACTAGTAAAAATGTCTCCGTATGCACATGGCGACAATGTCTCAAACAAAGATCAGAAAAAGGACTCGTGAGGACAAATGAGATACACATATTTTTTTAACAGACTCTGCCAAGTTTCAGCCCCAAAAGCTGAACCAATTTAGATTCGTCATCATCATGTGAGAGCTCTCGGTTGCCCACACATCAGTAACACACAATACTGGCACTCTTAATTTTCTTGTTGTTTTTTTGTAAATCTGTAAAAACTTGCCTCTTTGTTCAGCTCTACTTTATTAATTATTACCTGAACTGAAGAGAGTGTCATAATGTGTAGGTCATCCATTTGTGTTATTCTTTCCAAATGTTTGTCCTTACCTTCTGCTCATTTTCACTGTCTTCTGATTTGTGGTTCTTTATATACCCGGGATAGTAACTTTTTTGTTATAGTGCTATTATTTTTTTTTCTTACAACCCACCGCTTACTTTCTTTGTTTATGGCATCTGTTTGTTTTACAAAGCATCTATGTCAAATTAATCAATCACTTCTTTAGAGTTGTAGGGTGTGCCTTATTTCAAAAGGCCTTCCCACACAAAAAATGCACATATGTTGTTTTCTAATATTCTGGAATTATTATTATACTTAACCATATGGAATTTATATATATGTATATATATATATATATATAGAATGCAGTAATGATTTATTTTACTAAAAGGATATTCAATTATCACAACACTACATATTGAATAATCTATTTCATTCGCTAATTTGAAATATTACTTTTATCACAAAATTATAGCTGCTTTCGGGCTTTTTTATATTCTACACATCCATCCATCCATTTCTGTAAAATATTGTTTTTTATAAATGTATTATGTGTTTACCATAGCACAAGAAGTAGAGATAAACAACCTACAGAAATCAGCATTCTCTCTCTCTCTCTGTGTGTGTGTGTGTGTGTGTGTGTGTTTGTGTGTGTGTGTGTGTGTGCGCTATGAGTACTGAGAATCATCAGGTAAGCAGAAATTACTTTTACTTGCTGAGGCATCTCACACATCCTCATTACCATCATTTCATTCACTTCTTATGTTACATTTTACCAAGTTCCTGCTTTATAGAAGGCACTTTGAGAGGCTGCTGCCTTATTGTTCTTTGTACTAAGCTCCTTTTCTTAAGTGTATGATTTATTAAAGTAAGAAGCCTAGTTTTGTCCTAGTGCTCCTCTCCAATGGAACTGAGAAAATGATTCAAATGAGAAACTATGGCAGTTAATTAGAACCATTGGTACCTGTAGGAAAGTATGTAATTGGCTGACAATTCTTCCTTCCCTCTTCTCAATACTTGCCAGGTTTTATTGTGAGTGAACTATATATTGTATCTCACTGTCTTTGGGTTTGGCCATGTAACTTACCAGTAGCAGTAGAATGTGAGTGGATGTGACTAAGGAGTCTTTTAAGTGATCTATGTTGTCTTGCTTGCTTTCATGTATTTCTGTCATTTTTATGTTGAGAAAGAGCCTCATAATCAGAAATCCCAGAACAAGACATAAGGAAAATACATACAGCAAGGCCTTTTGAACCTAGAAAACTTACAGGTCTAAGCTCAGAGAGAGGAAGAGAGAGACAGACATAGAGAGATTTGATGTTGCCATAAGCCATAGCTGTTGGGAGCTAAGTACTATACAGCAGAATTGCTGTGATAGTCAGGTCTCCCCATTCTGTCTTTACAGCTCAACTAAAAATAGAGATTGTCAAATAAAGAGGCCATTGCTATAGTTTGAAAAAGTGCTATAATTCCCAAAAGTCCATGTGTAAAAAAGGGTCCATGTTTCCAGGGTGGTGCTATGGGGAGGCAGTTAACAAAGTAAAGTGAGAGCTCTCTGGGTCATTGTAGGCATGCCTTTGAATGGGATCCTAGGATCCTGCATTGCTTCCTGGTAGGAAGATCAGCAGGTCACATGGCAATGCATTCCCACTATTACGAGCAGCTTGTCTCAAGCCAAAAATAATGTATCCATCTGATTACCATCCATCCATTTCTATACTGACACTATAAAGTTCAAATGACCAAAGGTCTATAGTCTGTTTTATGTGGTTAACCATCTCTTCCCTAATTATATCTTCAAGTTGATTATTCTCATAAATCTCCTCTAGACAAATTTTCAAAACCATTTACAGAATTCTATTTTAAAATACATGGAAAACTTTATTAGAGTTGCTTTAAATTTCCAGTGTTTTTTAAGAAATAGATTGTTCAATATACAGTGCTGTAACAATTGGCTATCTTTTTAGTAAAATAAGTAAGAATCCTATTTATTCCACATTCCACAGATAGAAATAAATTCCATGTGGTTAAATATAATAAACAAATCCCAGAATATTATAAAACAGTATTTTTTTTTGTAATTTTGTGTGGGAAGGCCTTTTAGACAAGGCATATGCCTAGAACTCTAAAGAGATGGTTGATAAATTTGACATAAATGCTGTGTAAAATCTGGCACTCTCAGACAACTAGGAATAGCGCTTCCCCAAGATCCAGCCATACCATTCCTAGGCATATATCCAAAAGAGGCTCAAGCACACAAAAAGGACATTTGCTCAACCATGTTTGTAGCAGCTTTATTTGTAATAGCCAGAAACTGGAAACAACCCAGATGCCCCTCAACTGAAGAATGGATGCAGAAATTGTGGTACATCTATACAATGGAATATTACTCAGCAATGAAAAATAAGGAAATCGTGAAATTTGCAGGTAAATGGTGGGACCTGGAAAGGACCATCCTGAGTGAGTTGTCCCAGAAGCAAAAAGACACACACGGTATATACTCACTCATATAAACATACAACATAAGATAAACCCACTAAAATCTGTACATCTAAACAAAATAAGCAAAAGAGAGGACCCTAACTAAAATGCTCAATCCCCATCCTGAAAGTCAAAGAGGATGGACATCAGAAGAAGAAGAAAACAGGAAACAACCTAGGAACCTGCTACAGAGGGCCTCTGAAAGCCAGAAGAAGAAAACAGGAAACAACCTAGGAACCTGCCACAGAGGGCCTCTGAAAGCCTCTGCCCTGCAGACTATCAAAACAGATGCTGAGCCTGATGGCCAACTGTTGGGCAGAGTGAATGGAATTTTATGTAAGAAGTGGGAAATAGTAAGAGCTGGAGAGGACAGGGTCTCCACAAAGAGAGCAACAGAACAAGAAAATTTGAACACAGGGAACTTCCCAGAGACTCACACTCCAACCAAGGACTATTCATGGAGATAACCTAGAACCCCTGCACAGATGTAGCCCATGGCAGTTCAGTGTCCAAGTGGGTTACATAGTAATGGGAAGAGGGACTGCCTCTGACATAAACTGATTGGCCTGCTCTTTGATCAACTCCCTCTGAGGGGGGAGCAGCCTTACCAGGCCACAGTAGAGGACAATGCAGCCACTTTTGATGAGAACTGATAGACTAAGACCAGAAAGGAGAGGAGAAACCTCCCCTATCAGTGGACTTGGGGAGTGGCATGCATGCAGAAAGGGGAGGGAGGGTGGGATCAGGAGGGGAGGAGGGAGGGGCTTATGGGGGGATACAAAATGAATAAAGTGTAATTAATAAAAAATTTTTAAAAAAAGTAAAAGCAAAGATAAAGATTTTTAAAAAATGTTTTCTAAATTAACATGAATATTATATGCTAAGTAGCTACTATAGGCTTAACACTGTAGGAAAACCAACAAACTTTAGACAGCATTTGCCATCAAAAATGTTTGATACCATTGAGGGAAAAGATATAACCAACTCTTGCATGAAATGACAAGTGTAGAACCAACTTTTAGCTCACTCAAGACTATTATATATACCTTGAGAATGATTTCTACCTCATTCTTTTTTGTTTGGTTGGTTGTTTGGTTGTCTGTTTGGCATTAAAAAAATAAATCTCAATGTACTGAATGTTTATATTTATAATCAATAGGTTTTAGTCTTCCCAAGTAAGTTCCAAAATTATCATCATGTATAGTTAAACTGAAGCTCAAAGAGGTAATTTTTCCAGGGTCAGCAAAAGAAGTACAGGGCAGTTAAGAGTTGAAACCAGTTTTCTCATCTTCTGCCATCAATGTCTCCTTCCTTCCCCCGTTTAAATTGCTGCTGTTTTGTCAAATGCAAAATTTACCTCTGATTCCCTTCACTCGGCCCAAAATTTGGCTATGAGTCTCGGCATTTCCTTCAATACCCTGCTGGTAGATTCTTTCAGACTTCCTCTGTGGTAGGCTCCCATCCTGTTCCCTGTCTTCTCTCGTTTCCCATGTCTATCCTGTTTGCCCTTCTGGGTGAGGTTTTAGCCTCTTCCCTAGGGTCCTCCTTGTTGTTCAGTTTCTTTAGGACTGTATATTTTAGTATGTTTATCCTATTTTATATGGGTAATACCACTTAAAGTGAGTGTATACCATGTGTGTCTTTCTGCTTCTGAGTTACCTCACTAGGATGATCTTTTTTAGTTCCATGGAAGAAGGGGGAGATAGAAAGACCTGAAGGGAATAGTTGCTCCACAAGGAGACCAACAAACCCAAAAAAATCTGAGCCCAAGGGGTCCTGCAGAGACCAATGCTCCAACCAAGAACCATGCATGGAGAGGACCTAGACCCCCTACTCATATGTAGCCCATATGTAGGCAGCTCAGTCTCCATGTAGGTTCTCTAGTAAATGGGTGCAGGGGCTGTCTCCGACATGGACTCAGTGGCTGGCTCGATCAACTACTCCAGGGGCAGGGGGAGGGGTGCAGCCTTGCCAGGCCACAGAGGAAGAGGATGCAGCCTGATGAGACCTGATAGGCTAGGGTCAGATAGAAGGGGAGGAGGACCACCCCTATCAGTGGCCTAGGGGGAGGGGTATGGGGGAGGGGGGCTACAGCCAGGATACAAAGTGAATAAATTATAATAAATAAATAAATAAATAAATAAATAAATAAATAAATAAATAATTGAAAAAAATTACCTCTGAAATAAGAATAGAGAAATAATAACACTCAGCTTTGATTCTCACCCATCCTCTCTAAAGGCAGGTGCCAGAAAATAACCATAGGATTCATGTGTAGGAAGTGAGGGAATGTCCCCCACAACTACTGTCCGGACTAGACTTGTAAGTTACCTTTAAACCAAGATGAGAGCCTACTATATAATCTGCAGAGTACCGTTCTCAGTGAAAATGTGCAGCCCTTGGCCCAAGTGTTAAGAATTTAAAATCGTGACAAAAAAAGAACAATAGTAAATGCCTTTCCAAGCAAGGGTTGAACCTGCTTCAGCCTAGGGATAAAACCCGCACTGAGAGTCTTCTTCCTAACGTCTGTCCGTGGCTTTGCAGAGTCCCAGCCCTGCTCTGATGAAGAAGGTTGCTCAGAAGTCTTCCTCCCCACAGACAGTGACTACGACTCCAGCGATGCCCTGAGCCCTCGAGACCTGGACCTGGTTTACCTGTCATCACATGACATTGCCCAGCAGGCCCTCAGCGGCCTCAGTGGCAGCGCCCCAGATGTCCTACAGGTGCACGACATGAAGGCCACCATGGGGCCCGGCCAGGACCCTCAGGGCCCCCCGGTGCAGGGCCCAGACACTGACCACTCATGTGCAGAGTTCCTCCACAGCCTGACCCTCACGGGCTTGGCACCCAAGAACCATGCCAAGATGGTGCCGGGCACGCGGCCGCCGCTGGGCTTCCTGGGAAAGCGGAAGCCGGCCAAGCACCAGCACTACGGAGGCTTCAGCCGCCACCACCGCTGGCTGCGCATGCACAGCGAGACGCAGTCCCTGTCGCTCTCTGAAGGCGTTTACACCCAGCACCTGTCTCGGGCCTGCGGCCTGGCTCAGGATCCTAGGGAAGCAGAGCGGCCTGGACCTGTCGGGGATGAACCTCGGGGTCTGCCTCTGACCCACGCGGCTAGCCTCCCAGAGGAGCGGAGGAGCTGCCTCCAGGACCCAAGGCGGTCAGTGCACAGAGTCTATGTGGAACCCTACCCCGACACACTCGTGGGCCAGGACACAAAGCTGTGGACCCGTCTGAGCCCTACCCCTGCAGGCCGTAGCAGCCTGCCAAGCCCCACGAGTTCAGAGATAAGTCCAGACCCCACTTCTCCGGTTTCAGAAATATTAAGTAGTATGCTTTAGGAGAGCCCACACTGGCTATCTGTTATTCCCCTGCTCTTCCTTGCATTTCCCTCACCATAGCCCCATCCTGCCCCCACTGCGTTCCCAATTTATTTTCAAAAGTTTTGAAAGTTAGACATCCAAAGATCACGGGTTCAAAGCTCTTTTTTCTTTTTTTTTTTTTTTCCAAAGTGAGGGACAGGATGGGGAGCGGGGGAAGGCGAGAGTTGTCACTACCATTCCCACCTCACCCTAGAAAATGTATGGAGTCTGAGACCCGTGATTCACATATGTAACTCCTTTTGCAGCACCTGCGGCCGAGCTAGGCCAGCCCAAGGAAGACATCAGCGATTTTCTGGTTAATCTCACACCTGGGCTTGGTGTTCTTTTCTGAGTTTGTGGTTGATGAAGAAGTTCAATGGATGGGAATAAGATTAACATAGCTTTTCCCTCAAATTCAAACGTTGAGAAGAATCTGATGAAAAGAAGCCCGTGTTGCGTCTCAAGGGCGAGGGTTCAAGTAGACCTGAGCTGGCTTTTCCCTCAGTTAAAGCAAGCTATTCTAAAATGCAGGCTTTTCAGGACTCCCCAAGTCCAGTTTATCTATCGGCACTTGCCTGGGCAAGTGGGGCTTGGGTAGGCCTTTTCTTCACTTAGTGTTATGTGGAGAACACCAGAAACAAAAAGTGGAGGACACTTCTTTTCTAGCCCTGTTTTGCAAGACAGAATAGGGCAGGAAGCAGCCTTTCTGGCACGGTCAGATCCCATTCAGTCATGACAATGAACAGTAAATTATTCCAGAGTGCAAAGAGATGGCTGAGTTAAGTGAAAGCCTGAATTATAGCAATGAAAGGGGGAAAGAGAAAGAAACAGAAATCCTTTCTCTTTGCAGCAAACCAAATGAGTCCACAGCGTCTGTACCATTTAGAATGGCGGTGAATACGCACCAGATTTTAAACTGATCAGTTGCTGAACTAGAAAGTGTCCACCAGATACGGTCAGGTAGTGATAGGCTCCTCCAAGCCTATCACTTAGAGGAGCACATCATCAGTCACCCCTCATCACTGGTCAAAACTGTTGAAGGCTGGAGTGGGTACGCTCTACCTTAACCCTGCTCCTTATAGTGTGAGTCCCCCACCACCTTTCCCAGGCCGTCGGACCCATTTGGCCATACGGGAAATGTGTCCTTAGTAGCCTCAGCTGTGGTTTAAGCCAAGTGCGTGCTCAGTAGCACCTGGAAATCCTGCTTCAGTCACCTTGCCTCCTACCTGAATTTCTCACAAGTGAGAAACTCAAACGGAAACAACACTGCAGATTCAAGAGAGGCACAGTTCTCCTAGAGCCAAGACCATTCAGTTCACCAACATTCTAGAGTCTTTTTTTTTTTTTTTTGCATAGCGGGCCTTTCCATTAACTGCGGTTCTTTACTATCCTGTCCCTGTCCATGAAGTCCTACACTACTCTTGAAAGTTCATGCAAACTCTATGCTCTATGTTCAGCATGGGATTCTAATTCCCTCTGTGAAAAATATATTAAATGTAAATAATTGCCTGATCCAAAAGATATAGCTTTGGCCAGTCGACTGTGGTTATTAGAAAACTAAAGCCATGATCTCAGCATTTTTTTTTTCCTCTTAAGAGATATTATGCTCAGTGAACCCTCAAGGAATCTTGATTAAAATATCTGCTGGGCATAGTGGCACTCTTTAAATCCTAGCACTCGGGAGGCAGAGGCAGGAAGATCTCTGTGAGCTCGAGGCCAGCCTGCTCTACAAAGTGAGTTCCAGGATAACCAGAGCTGTTAAAAACGGAAACTCTGTCTTGAAAAAATAAATAAATAAATAAGTAAATGAGATGCATAGAATTTCTTTGCTATACCTGGTAGGATTTTAAAATAAAGTTTTCTTCTGTCTCAGTGAATTATGGAAGGGATGAGGGTATGTATCTTAAGCCTTTGTCCTCACAGATATGTCAGTTAAGGCTGGAGATGTTAAATGAGTGAAGATTGCAAGAGCTGTCTTAATGTCAGGATTAGAACTCAAAATACCTCCTTTGTAAAGACATAAATTGGCACATACCTTGCCATCTAGCAATTGTCTAATCTGCTTTCTTTATTTCATAAAGCCCTCTACTTCTTATTCCAAATTTGAAAAAAAAAAAAATATCTGTGCGCAACCTTTACATTACAAGTTTCCAACCTTATGAAGCTCTTTATTGCTGGAGAACACAAATTTTACCAATAGACATGTAAGTCAACTAATAAAAACCAACTTTAGGAGAAATATCCATTTAAGTTATATCTCCTCCTTAATATTAGGAACGACAGAGTTGTCTGCATTTTGTTTTTACCCGTTTCTAATTAGAAAAGGGATTGAGCACACTGACTGTATTTGTAAAATGGATTGCTAAAAGTCTGAAGAACGGAGAAGGAAAAATGGCGCTGATCCTGACATTCTGTGGGGCATACGGGATAGCTTATGATGGGGACCTCCGACAGGGAGTCACGGCAGAGGTTCGACCACTTTCCTAGTCTTTTGTTCAGCAACTCACTAAACCCAACTACACGAAGTAAAAAATGCACTCATTTATGTTGGGATTACTAGGTTAAATTATCCTTTTCCTCGAGTAAAAGAAGCACATCCATGGAGAGAATATTGTGCAGGGGATTTCAACGGACGTGCTCAATTTAGCTGAAAATGTATTCTGCTAGAGAGATTCCCACACAAAAAGTTATGTTAGAGCCTCAATAATAAACACACTCACCTCTGGCCCCAATTTGAGAACTTGAACCAGTTTAAATTAATGCACTGTAGAAAAAAAATCACTGTGTTTTCTAATTCACAGTGCTGTACTCATTCATTTTGATGATGTACACATGCGGAACTTAGAATATTGATTGATTTTTATCTTATTGCTTTTGTTTTATTTTGGAGATGATGAATGTGAACTTTTATTCTTCAAATACAATATAAGAGACTCCTGAGGAAATCTCCCTATCCACTTTCCCAGTTTTTCCACTCTGCTTTACTCAGACCTAAAATATCCATCTCCCATCCTCCGTGAAGATCCTTAAAAATCATGGACTGTGACCCGCCCATGTCTTTCTATGTTCTAAGCTTGACAGAGAACCAAAGAATCAAGAGTGGAGTGCATTCCAAGGCCACAGAACACTCACAATCTAAGAATTTAGCCACATAATAACCATACACCATCTCATGGCTATATCGAAGAGGCAGCAGCATGTGACAGACACAGAATATGCCTGGCTAGAAGTCTCCCGCTGAACTCCTGCTGTCTATTCATCAGGGGGCACATCTTGGAAAATAAAACTCATTTGTGTAAATGTAAATGCTACCACTTACAAGGCCAGGCTAGCAAGTCCTCTAGTTGGCGAGGGTACCTGGGACACAGTAATTAAAACCATTAACTCCAAGGAAGGGGTATTTTAAAAAGTGGGTACTTAAAGATGCGCTTCATCGGGTCTTAAGAACATTCACTAATACTCAAAGCAATAATTATACTGAAGAAAGTGGTTCCATTTGGTTCAAAAACTGAAGCCAGTTACAAATAATATCCTGCCAGCCCCCTTTCCTGAAGGGTTCCAAAGCACTTTATGAACAGCAATGACTGAACCCTTGTTGTACTCCCCTAAAGAGATCCTTGTCTGGGAGCCATCTGGCAAACACCTACTCTATCCTTGCCAGGAGATCATGCCAGACAAGTGGAAAAGGAGACTGACCTCTCCTTCATTGTTATCCTGACATACAAATGTGTACCCTGGAGAAGGTGAGCTCCCCTCTGGAAGACAACGCCAGGACAAGAAAGTGTAGCAGAAAACACAATGCCTCAACATCTTCTTGTTCTTCACCCTCTACCTGAGATGTACTTGTTGCCTCAGAGAACTGTCACTTCAAGCTGTAAGAGGTCAACGCTGCAATGCACTTCAGAATCACAACTGTGTTACCAGAACACAGAAGTCACTAGTTTCAGGAAGTGTCCCCAGTAGTGAGAGGGCACTATTGTCTACAGTTTCTTAGTTTACTAGGCAAGAGCCTCACCTCCCAGTGTGCATCTTTGTATATCTGCTTATTAAACTATACAATACCGACTACAGGGGTTAGTTTCAGATTAACAAGAGAACAGTCTTAGCAAATGTATCATTTCATAAAATCTAAAGAGTTTACCAGATGATTCAATGAAGCAAGTTGAGACTTCTTTGCACATCTTTAAGGAAGTGTTTAAAGAAACTGTTTGGGACTCCATGGTATCTCTTCATGTAAATGGTATATAAGGGAGAAGGACGTCTCTCTTTGTTGGCCACGTCTCATAAGATGTCCAAACACATGGCTCATGACTGTTAAGCTAAACTTCCATAGAGCCTTATAAACAACAAGGGTAGTATATTTAAAACTATGTTGTATAGCTTGGAAACATATTCTAAGATCTTAATTCAGAGTTTTTCTGAGGTGTTGGACTTTGCCATTAGCAAAAAAAGTATTTTTAGAGAAAAATCCATTGACTGTTTATGAAGCACTGATTTTTGCCATATTTCAAGTCTCTAGTTTTTCCACTGCATCTGCACATGGTAGTAATGTTTGTGTTTCTACTGTAGCTTCTGCTTCCACTGGTGATGAATTTGTCAAATAGCTCTTCAGCAGTATAGTTGATTTTACCTAACAATTGGGTGAGCAGATTTAAATGTTCCATTTTAGTAAAGTAGGTGGTTTTTTGTTGTCGTCGTCGTCGTTTTAAATACTATGCGAGGTATTTCTTTCCCAGTTGTAAACACTTTTAACTTCAACAAAAGCCAATATTTAACTTAGCAGCAAGTATTATGATGCTGCTAGTTAATGCTCTTTGCTTCTCTTCCTCAAATCCATATGAAAGTCTGACTAGACCCTCAGAGTAACCATTATCTAATAACTCATTCACAAAGCCAAGTCTGGCAACTTATTGTCATCTGAGTTTCTGTGTTGCTTCTTGCCTTGTGACAGATCAGATGTATCACATAGCCCATGTATATTATCATAAACATCGTTTGGTATTTGTGATGGGAAAATAATCTCTGTGTGTGTGTGTGTGTGTGTGTGTGTGTGTGTGTGTGTGTGCATGTGTGAGATGTTTCTTAGAAATAGTGATTGAAATGACATTCTCTTAGGCAGTGTTTGATTGCTTCCTGCCTGATGTGTACATAGTAATCTGGCTGACTATTGGTTGTTATTTGTCCAGAACTTAGTGTATGCTGCTGCTCTGTATGAAACTAAGTGTATGTTAAAATTTAGACTTCAGTCCAACATTGGCACAATTTTGTGTGCTTTATACCTCTGTAAATATACGAATGAATCTTGTGTGGTGTGTTCAATGTGACCTCCAATCTCGAAACAATAATATTTTGTAGTATGTACATTGGGAAACAGTTTGATCTTTCAAATGGATATTGTGAATGATCAGTACCCGCAAGTCAAGCACAACGCTGGTGAAATGCATGCCTCTTCAAGAAGAAGTCAGGAAAACAAGAATTAGGATAAAGTTTAATGGCAAGTATTTTTTATAATTTCCTACCTGCTTCATTGTATTTTCAGGAAAAAAAAAATGTGAACGTAATGTTAGCTCTCCAAGGGAATGACTTTGTCTCATAAGCATTAAATATACTTAATGTTTTACCCCAATATTGTTCAGATCGACATCAAGCATAAAGAACGCAAAACTATTTTTGATTCTTCATATTTTTTGATGTTTTAAGGTCAGTTTGTGAACCCTTTGTCTTCAGAGTTGAGAAATGTCAATTCAATAATAAACTAATAGAATTCTCAGCAGTTGGCTTATGTAATGCTTTTTCCATGTCTCAATGAAGAAGAAAAAAATTTTTTCTTCAACCTGAGCTTTTAAAATGTTCTCACTAAAAATTTGGAAGCTATTGTTTGGGACATTGTTTTGACCAGAGTCCGAAAACTCTACCCAGTTGGCTCTGGATTAATTGATAGGATATTTCTCTTTCCTAATTTGTTATTGCCAAGTATTGAAAATACAGCATCCGATTACTCCACGGGAATGCTGCTTGGCTATTGGAGCCTCATTGCCTCCTCTCTGTATGCATGTTTAAACACTCCCAGCTCATTCTGCATGACCAGTCTGTCTCTAGTGCTCCATCTGTTCCTTCTACCTTCACACCTGTAAGGCTCCTCCTCCCCCAGCACCTTCCGGCTGAGATCTGACATTTCTTCCGTATCTAAAACACTATGGAGATTACTTCATACCCAGGAATCTGCCCAAATGTCCTCCTGAATCTCCAAGAACAGGAAACTAACTGCTTTGGATCATATTTGTCTTAGGCTCTTTTTCTGAACTCTTTTCCACACACATGTGCGCGCGCACACACACACACACACACACACACACACACACCATTTATTGGCACGTTTGTGGTCATCCTTCCTGACAGCCTCCGAAAGCTGGTTTTGTTATTCTGGCCAAGTGTGCTGTTTTCCCTGCGTAAATTGTCACCTTTCTAAGTCAACTACCACTTTCTTTTCTTAATTCTGCCTTTAAATAAAAGTTTGCCTACTTTTTCAAGCCAAATAGATGGCACTTCTCTTTAATATATCCTTCCACTCTTGAGGAGATGCCGTGGGGAGAGACAGGCTTTAATAAAGAGGATGTGACATTCCACTGGGTAAGTCAGAAACACGCTTCCATTGAATGGTTAGCCTTTCTGATAATATCGTGCCAAGAAATATTCAGGAGTTTGTACCTGTCAACAAGACATAATTCACTCTTCTTCATAATTAAAAAAAAGAAAGTCTTAAGAATTAGGCAATTTAAAACTGTGTTTATTTTCTATCTGGAGCGACTAGTAAGACAAGGAAAAATTAATCCCTAGTTATCTTACCCACATTATCATGATGCCAAGAAAGTTTAGAGTTTTGCAAAGATTGTATGTTTTCATTTCAAAAACACGTGGTGCGTGCCTCTTTAAGTGGCATATGGCGCTCTCGCCTTATAGCGCCCTATCTTACCAACCGTTGCATCCAGTCACGTTAGCAGAGAAGACACTGGTGTCAGACATCAGCTAGAGGGAATGGGGTAGCAAGAGGGCACCACACTAGGTCAGAGACTCTTAGTCAAAAGTGGCTGCCTACTTTGTCAGTTGTCAGCCCCTTCCTCAGGCACACAGCACAGCTCCTGCCACTCATAACTGCTAAACGGGAGACGGACTGATAACCACAAGAAGCACTTTAAAACCAGGTTAATTTCTATAGAAAGAAATGATTCAAGAGCCTTTCCGAACATAGCCAGGCTTGAGCTCACTAAAATGGCTCTGATGAAGCTCGGGTCATCATCTCGGGTCATCATTTCTTTAGTGTTGCTTTTAAAAGTACCACCGTGCATCCCAAACTTCCCCCAGAGCACTGTGATTGGGGCAGGCCCCTTGGGAGGAAGCAGAAGAGTACCCTCCGTGATGGAGCATGTAGGCTCTCGCTCCTCAGAAGTGAGTCAAGTGTCACCATGATTTGAGACTGACAGGCACATCTCCTACCCTAGCTGGCTCTCTGAGATCTCAGAAGGCCAGAAAGCTTTTTTCTTCCTCAGCTCTCGAGAACCACAGTCTCTGGCTCATTTGTCAAATATTCTTTGCTGTGCCATCATGTTAGAGCTGGACAGACGACTCTGGAAAGTGACCAAGAAAGGAAGGTGCGTGTGTGTGTGTGTGTGTGTGTGTGTGTGTGTGTGTGTGTGTGTGTGTAGATACGTGCACGAGCACTTCTGGAATCCAGAAGACAACCTCAGGTGTCATTTCTCTGTCACCTTCCTTGTGTGTGTGTGTGTGTGTGTGTGTGTGTGTGTGCGTTTGTTTGTTTGTTTGAGACAGAGTTTCTCTATGTAGCCCTGGCTATCCCGGACTTGCTTTACAGACCAAGTTGGCCTCAAACTCACAGAGATCCACCCTGCCTCTGCCTCCCTAGTGCTGGGAGTACAGGTGTGGGCCACTATGCTCTGATCTTCCATCTTTTTTTTTTATAAGGTCTCCCATTGGCCTGGAACTGTTGCCGAGTAAGCTAAGCTAGCTGCCCAGCAAGCTCTGAGGATCCACCTGTCTCTACCTCCCCTTTCACCATCCCTGGGATTACAAGTACTTGCCACCATGCCTGGCTTTTTCTAACGTGGCTTCTCGGAATCCGCACTCAGGTCCCCATACTCACCAAACAAGTTCTTTACCAGCTGAGCCATCTCACCAACCCAATGACAAGAGCTTTTATGTTCATTTCACAAGTAAAAAGAGTAAGGCACAGAAAGTAAAACCCGAAGCCACACCCTTCTGACTTTCCAACACACCAACCACATGCCAATGAATTGGATCCTTTAAAGAGCAAAATAGAGAGGCCATTGGAAGCTCTCTCCTGACCACACACCCTGCACAGGCAGATACAGGGAGCATCTGTGCACATGGACATGCGCACACAGTGATCGGAAATGAAGGGAACTGGAACAACAGGACATATAGATGTCTTCTTTGCTGCAACACCCAGGGATGAGCTCAGGAGCAAGGCTCTCTGTGACCATGGGAGGCACAATCTTCCCTCCGGACTCACAGCTGAAAATGCTCACAAAAACGTGAGCTCTTCCTCAGCTCTGAAATTGCATGAATGTGAAATGTTCCCTTTGAGCTCAGCCCAACAGGGAAGAGCAGAGGTTCTCAGGATGCTTCTACTTGATTACATGTTTTGTGTTGTTGTTCTGGGTGGTGGTGGGGGGAAACACCTACTTTAGAAGGTGAGGAAGTGACACTGAATCTATTGTAGATATAAAAAAAAAAAAAGAGTCCATGAAAAACCAGGCTGGGCATCCGAATAGCCTCTCCTCTTCCGTAAATGTCCTTTGTTGTGGAAGGACTTAAGTCAGTGCTCTGCCTCACCTGGCCCCAGTGTCTCTCAGAGGACAATTCCACCTGTTTCATTTTCCAGGGCCTTGGCTATCTGGGCCACTGTGCAGTCACGGTAGGTGTGGTCTGGATATGTCTTGGACCTTCCCTGACATCTAACTTGGCACCATTACTCCCCACCAGCTGTTCCCTTAGATCTTGCCTGATCACTGCTATAAGATCCCTTCCCTGTTGTGTCCCAGCAAGGGTCAAAGCATTGCCCAACTCCAGGGGGCACTATTATTAAGTGTGGAATGTGTTCCCATTAGGCACTTCCCAGAAGCCAGTCATGAAGCAAGCAGGCCCCTTGGCCAGACAGCAGGGCTGGAGTAGGCATCTCCTTTGAGGTGGAAAGGAAGACTAGAGGCAGTCAAGGGATGCAGCACAGGGCCTCTCTGTAGGACATTTATCATCTCACAGTAGGACTGCTTTGAGACACAATGTTGGACATACATCTGACTCCTCCAAGTTCGGACTAACTTGAACACCAGCTTAGATCTTGCTTGGAGTCTTCTGACTTGGCTGAAGCCCAATGGCAAGCATTGTTCTCTCTCTCACCCCAACTGAGTATGTGAAGCCTGAATGGCATCATTTTCTGACAGACATTTAGCCCATTTCCTCGGCTCCTGGGAGGCCTGATATTGAAATGTTTCCTTCCCCGTGGTTATATTTTCCTTGGTTGAAAAAGTTTTGTTTTGGAAGTTGCTACCCTGTCGAGGTAGTGAGTCAGTATGGGAGGTTGGTGCAGAGGGGAAAATGCACATCACTAGCAGGAGCCAGAAGGATGAGGGTGAGAGGAGATGGGAGATGCTGGGTGGGGGAGAAAGGACCACACCCTCTGCACCCTTCCGCCCTTTCAGGAAGAGCATAGCCCTCCCAAACCAGCTGAGCCATTCTTCACCAGGGCCAGGAACCAGGCCTAGATGCCTTCTGAGAGCTTATTCGTGGAAAAAGGTAGACTAGGTAGGTGGAAAAGAAGCCAACATTACAAGGGGCCACTCAATCTTCTGCTTTCCATTTTCTGGAATGGTGGGTAGCATTATCTCCCATTTTTTTATAAATGGGAAATCGAGGCTCGAACAGGAAAATTGCATGCCTGACATCGCACAGCCATGAGAGAGCAAAAGGAATTCAAGTTCAGTGCAGAGTCTACCTCCCATTCTTTTGTGAGTTCTCTCTTTTGAGTGGTTCTCAACCTCTGGGTCACAACTCCTTTGGCAAACCTACACCACCAAAAATATTTATGTTACTATTCATAACAGTAGCAAAATTACAGTTATCAAGTGGTAACAGAGCTAATTCTATGCTTGGGGATCACCATAATATGAGGAACCTTATTGAAGGGTTGCAGCATTAGGAAGGTTGAGGAACACTACTCTACAAGACTCATTCCTACCCAGAGAAACAAGCTCACTAGGCTTGGCTTGTGAAGGGCATGAAGAGGAGCATCTATGTAAGTCAGGGCAGGAGAGGTTTTGACAGAGGAGAAGAAGGTTATAGATGTCAGCCTCTCTTTCCCCTCCATTCTCAACTCCTTTTAATTTTTACCGTCCCATACATTTTCTCCACGAGAAGAAAAAAACTCCAGAAAGATACAAACACACGCACAGAGATTCCTTGCTCACACATGCAACATAAACATACACACACATAAACACACAAACACACACACACACAAGCACAGAGGCACACACATCTGGAGGTAAATCTCGGGATTCAAGGGTTGGCCTTTTGCCAGCGTGCAGCCCCAAGTAGCCCACTGAGGAGCCCTGGTCTGCAACACTTTGGGAGGTCAAATCCATGAAAGAGCCCTGCTAGTTTTTAAAAAAGAGAAAGGGAGAAAGAAAGAACACCAGCACCTCTCATGATGGGAGGTCAGAAGGAATGAAACCAGGAGAGGGGCCTGGGGGAGTGGAGTAAGAGTATGGGGGTAGGGAGCCTGGTGCTGGCAGCTGAATTCCTACCCTGGCCCAGCTCCAAAAGATTAAAATAGAGCTCTTAGAGTGTCCCCTCCACAGACCAGCCTGGCAGGGGCCAGACAATACGTGGGTTTGTGCTCCAGCGCAGGCCTCTCGAGATGTGATGTTTTTACCCCGGACAGCTAAAGGCACAGAGGCAGGTCTAAGCAATTCCAGCGCCCCTTTGGCCCACAGTCCCAGCACAGGCCACAGCTCAGGGAGAGCTGCCGGCTGCTAGGACGCATACAGATCGGCTCTTTTCTCTTCTCACCCCAGGGCAGACGCCTAGGCTTACACTTCTTCATTTTATACACACACACACACACCCCTAACGCTCAATTGGCAGGGCTATGTGGGACCACAGGTCTTAGCAGATTCATTATACTTTAATTGGAGTGGAGGGGGGTTCAGCTATTAAACAGACAGCCCTAGTGGAGAAGTACAGACAAGGCTTCCCCAAGAGCATCGAAATGCTCCAAAGAGTACAAACCCTCCATTTTCTCTACCCAAGGCACACAGCTTCACCCAGAAGGAAGCCCCACTGGCCCCTTGAGGTTACGGCTGCTTCCTTGGAATTCTTGAGGACTTCAGGCAGCTGGAGCTTGAGTCCTGCATCTCAAACCACTCACTGGGGCAAAAGGATGAAGACAAGAATATGGCAGCTAAGGGCAAAGCCTCTGGAACTGGCTAGGCATGGGTTCTAATCTTGACACTTAGCATGGCCTTTTAATAAAGTTGCACCATTTTTCAGAGAATCAAGACCCTCATCTTTAAAATAGCACCTATTTATGGTCCTTAGGGTCAGAAGAAAAAAATGCAGACAGTGGTAGATCACTGTCTGTCATGTAACTAGCATATTTTAGCTAAGCAAACAAAATTCCCTCTACTAGGTCCCATGTAACGTGTGTGTGTGTGATTCATCATTAAAACTGGAACTTTTTTTTATAGTGCAAGTTGGAACTAACCAGATAGGAACTAACAAGACAGGATAGCCTGGGACATGGACTCATCAGAGTCTGGGAAAAATGGGATGTATAATACCCCTCTCTACATCCTTTTGTAGGATCAGTTTACCTTCACTAAGGAAAATCCTCCTTAAAATGGCCCAAAAGAGACTAGCAAAAACTCAGTGACAGGAATAGGAAACCTTGCCCAAGGGATTCCAAGAGACTCCTAAAACAAGATAGGCTATTGTTGCCCTTGGTTGCCTTCTTGAACTTGAAGGTAAGAGCCTATCGTAGAAGACACTACAAATTTTGGATATAAGACTTGAAGGAAGTAACCTGGAACTGATCAGCAAGCCTCCTCCCTGAAGACTAGCTCTTATAATACCTGAAAGAGCTATGCAAGCTGCTAGTGGAGAAAAGCAATCAATAATTCTACTGAGAGATAAAGTGTACAAACCACAATGACACCCCCCCCAGCAAAATAACCCCAATGGTACAGTAGTGGCACCTATAGCTTGGAAGCAACCAACATGTATCTAATTGGACTTAAGACTCACTCAATAGGAGAGAATGCCTGCCTAGTACTATAAACCTAGCTAACCTACCTTTGGCTGGTGAAGTCATAGACCCTAGAGGCAAACCTTTCCTAAAGAAAGGTAATTTCTAACTGTATTCTAAATACTTATCCTTATACCCATATATAAGTGTAGCTCCTAGCCCTCAACAAAAAAATCTTTATATTGCAGCAGATGGAAACTATTGCACAAGTTTACTAGTCAAAATGCAGAGAAAAAAAACAGACCATTTGGCTGCCCAGTCCCAGTTGATACATCTGCAATGCAACCCTTCACCTAAGGCTCGGGTGAAGGGGGAAGAGCTGTGAGAGCCACAGAGCAGGGATGAAAGATCGTATCTTTTATACATGATGGAGAAGAGCACCTGTGAAATTTCAACAATATGATTGCCTAAGCAAGGCTTGTATGACAATGCCAGTTGGCATGCCAATGAAGATGGGAGAAGGCTCACCATGCTTCAGTCCTAGAAGAAGAGTCTCAGGAGCAACCAATGGATATCGAGTGTGAGTGAATCAAAGAGATACACAAACAAGCATCTCAGTGGACTCAGCAAGTTAGACACACTAATATACTTGAATATAATATATGTAGCAATAATAAAGAAGCAGAGGTCATAATTTTGAAAGGGAGAAGAAGGACATTGGGGGCGCTAAAGGGGCAGAAGATGTAGGAGAAATCATATAAATACAGTACTCACGTATAAAATTCTAAAAACAAACAATAAAGTAGCCCAAAGCATAGAGTTCATTTGAAACCATAGCCCTCTGTGGTATACCATAGTATTTAATAAAATTTTGCTTTACGTATAATAATATTGTATTTTAAAGCTGTGATATTATAAATGAGTGCTTAGAATGATGGGTGGAAGATCAAGAAAGTTCTATCTGCCATATTTTTCTCCCCTTTCTGTTCATTTGGGGAAAGTGGTTATTTAATATTAATGTGAAAACCCTTTCTTCCAGCTCATAGAACATTCATGTTTCATAGAACCAAAGTTAAGGAATCGAGAATAACTCACAGGAGTTGTTAGATGGAGAAAAGTTTTCATGACATGACATACTTTGATACATTCAGCCAGTCAGATATGAAGGCCAGGATCCATGACCGAAACCACTCCCAGATTAGGCTTGAAGACATTGACCTTATAGTTTTGAAGCCAGGGCAGTCTCAAGAAAACTAATGGATTAGTAAAAGAAGAAAACAGTCCTGCAGGAAGGACTAAGTAATGAACAGCAATTATTTTTCTCAAAGCTGACCCCCTTTTGGTTCTCAGCACCTACATGGTGGTTGCCAAAGATAACTCCAGTTCCAGGAGGCCTTGATGCTCTCTTCTGACTGCCACAGGTGCCAGACACACACATGTGTGCCCACAGAACACTCACACACACAAAAATATAATAAACCTAAAGAAGGAGGAAGAGAATTGTCATCCCAACGTCCTTCAGCACAACACTGAGAAAAACAGCCTCGGTCCATCTGAAAGGTCCTTGAGACCCTTGACCAAACCAGACAGCTCCCTGAAACAAGGTAACCCTAACCAGTAAGATGGCTTCTGGATCCTCAAGTGGAGAAAACACTGAGCTAGCCTGTTGTGTATGACTGTAGTCTTGGGCCTCTGCCTCTGGGCATTAGACCTGGCCTGACCGTCTGAGGTGCCACTAGGGTCTGCTCTCCTGGGATTTTTGAAGACCTCTCCAGCACAGTAAATACCTCAGTGGCCTCTGTCTGACATTGTTTTTGTTTTGTTTTGTTTGTTTTAAGAACATCGCCTTCCTCTGAAGTGTTTTGCTTTCATTCAATACTATTTAAACCACCTTTTCCAAGTCTGTACAGCTTACAGTGTGATTTCTCTTTTATGAATCTCACGACAGAAAAGTCAGCACCATAATTGCACTCACACACTTACGAAGTTACCAACTTTACAAGATAATCACCAGCAAGAGGAAACATTATCATATCTAGGTCTTCCGGTTTTAAATCTTACGCATTCCCTATTATACCACAACTCCCTACTGAACTTCCTTCTTTATTTACCTTACAACGATGTTTGAATATGGTTAGTCCTTACGTTTATTTCAGTTAAATTAAGGTACATAGATGTGAGGTGGGGCTGGAGAGAGGGGTGGTTCAGTGGGTAAGGACACTGAATGCTCTTCCAGAGAACCCAGATTTGATTTCTAGTACCTATACGGTGGCTCACGAACATCTGCAACCCCAGTCCCAGGGGATCTTACTTCCTCTTCTGATCTCCACGGGTACCAGGCCCACACATGATGCACCTACACAGGGCAGGCAAAATCTCGTAATCATAAAATAGAAATAAATAAATCATTTCTCAATAAAACAAAAACCCGTAAGGCATGCATTTACGTACTCAAAAACACAGATAGCCAATCTCAACGCTGGACCTGTATCAATAAATCCACTCCAAATAGCAAGCAGATACATTTTCCTGGGTTTTTCTTCAACAAATCAGCACTTTGGGAAAGTAGCCTGTGCGTGAACAAAACAGAACAATGGCTTAGAGGGTTGGAGTAAAGAAGAGAAGACATTGTTTAATGCAGCAGTAACTAGTGTTAAATAACGCAAAAACAAACACCTAAGAAAACCAGATTCTCGCCTTGGGAAACCTAGTGCATAGAGATCGGTGTGATCACGCTGCACTTTGTTACAGTGGCTGGTTGTGACGAAACTACCTGCAAACCACCTGAGGGATCATTAGGCAATTACATTTCCTCCATAGTAGCGTGATTAAAGATGAGTGAGCATCATTTTGTTTGGTTTTGGCAAGCCAGAAGACTCAGTTGGTGAAAGTACTTGCTGTACAAGCATGACCACCTGAACTCAATCCCCAGAACCCACAAGAATTGGAGAAGACCGATTCTAAAAGGGGGAACCTCTGACCACAGCAGAGAGAGAGAGATCACATATACACACACACATATGCACACACATAAATAAAAACATCTTTTTGGAAAAGCCATCTGTTCCTCCTGACCTGGAATGATACCTTGATGTATTGAGAAGACACAAGAAGGAAGACAGAAAGGTGACATGTATTTTATGGGTCCATTCTACTGTGGTTTAAAATCCTTTTGTATCATATATATGTTATATGTTTATACAGAAAAGCAAATTCCAGAAAGAAACATAGGCCATTGCCTTTATAGGTTAGACTAAGAGGAAAAACATGTAATTATTAGCATTTTACACAATACTGAATTATTTGACTTAAAGGAAATAATATTTCTGCAGTTTAAAAATAACTATAAAGTAGCTCAAGATGAAAGTGAACTAAGCCCAGAATCTGACCACATCTGGTTTGAGCAAGAATATCTCAGATCCCTTCCTTCGCATCTTTAAGTCCATCCAAAGAACCTTTATTAATTGACCCCAGACAACAACATTTGTTGAGGCTTGTTCCCTTGTCACTGCCTACATTGTTTCCAGCTCTCCTGGATGCAAAGATTAAGGTTGTGACCCCGTCTTTCCTGATCCCACTCTTCCCACCACCAACACCAAAAAAAGAATCTGGTTCCTGCTAAAAAGGCCAAGAAGAGATCTTTTTCAACCCAGCTGTTCTGACAGCCCATCACCTTCCCCACTCTTCTCTCCCTAACATCCGGATGCTGGGCTCTGGAAACAGGTGGCTGTGGGAGGCAATGGAATCACCCTTTCTAAAGTTCTTCATGGAGTAGAATATGGAGGGGAGAAGAGGAAGGGAGAGAGAGAGAAAGGAGGGAGAAAGGGGGAGAAGAAGAGAGGGAAGAGGGAAACTCAAATTAGAAACCTAATGATGCTCTGGAAAGCCTTGGAAAACCAAGAACAAACAACGCGTGCAAACAGTAGATAAGAACAAATAATCTAAACCAGAGCTGAAATTAACAAATTAAAAAAAAACAACACTACAAAGAATCAATGAAACAAATATTTAATTTTTTTAAAAAAGGTTGACAAGATTGGCAAACCTTTAGCCAAAATAGTTAAAAAGGTGAGAAGATCCAAAAAATTAATAAAACTAAAGGTGTAAAGAGAGACAGACGATACAACAGACACTGAGACTGAGGAAATTCAGAAAAGCATAAGAGCATACTCCATACATTTATATTCTACTAAACTCAAAAATGCACAAATTCCTAGATGCATATGACTTACCAAAGTTAAATCCAGATGAAGTAAATAGACAGATTCATAAATATAATTTAAAAAAAGAAAATTACTAAATAATCTAATAGAATGGAGACTCTTATGGGTGAAATATTTGGTGGGGAGAGTGGGATCAATTTGGGGCATTTTAGGTAAAATGCTCAAGTTAAGCAGCAATAGAAAAAGCTCTCCTTTTTAAAAAAAAATATTGTAAAACAACCTCAATGTAGAAAGAAGTCCATTCAAAAGATCTTTAATGTGTTCACTATTTCAGTAGTAAAGATTAATTGAATACCTACTATATTCCAGGCTTAGCATGCATTAATAAGCTCTAGCAACTACACCGAATTGTCTCCTTTTGTTCCAGCCATGATAACATTTTAGTTTTGTTGTCAGACTATAAACAGAAACCAATGATATATATACCAAGTCACGTACAGAATAATACAGAATAATAAAAATATTTAGCCAGAGGTGTTATGAGAGCTGCAGCAAAATTTTAGAAAGACTCCTATTATGGTTGTTAAATAGATTTCTATATGTAATATTATGTAGGAAGGCTTATGACTGTGGTCACTGAAAGCAAAGTCCATAAATTCTTTGATACTCATCCCTTCCAAAGATAGAGTCAGGAAATGGGAGATAACTCTATCATAGAACATTTGCCTTGGATATGTAAGGTACTGGGTTAAGCTGTCAACACTGGGAGGGGGGAAAAAAGAGATAGTCTAATCCTCCTCCATTTCACATTGGCTGACCTTAATAGCCTTGTCTTGACTTGACTATGCCAGGTGTGACTAGGTAATAAAGAGATTATAGAGTCCACCTTGCTCACTTTCTTGAATCCCTTGGTCTACAGGAAAATGGCTTCCATGTCAAGACGCTCAAAGAACTAGGGAGATGTCTGATAGGGTGTTACTATAAAGCATGAAGATCTAAGTTCAGATCCCAGCACTCACATAATAGCTGGACCCTGCCCAATGCATGTACAATCCCAACACTGGGGGATAGGGATTGGGGACAGAGACAAGCAGACTCCCAAGCTTGCTGGCCACTTAGTTGGTGAGTTCCCAGTGAAGAAGAAGAAGAAGAAGAAGAAGAAGAAGAAGAAGAAGAAGAAGA
>NW_026595981.1:13892796-13896101 GCF_907164565.1 Psammomys obesus | reverse complement strand
AAGAAGAAGAGGAGGAGGAGGAGGAGGGAGGGAGGGAAGGAGGGAGGGAAAGATGTCAACCTCTGCCTTCCATGCCCATATGCATACACATGCGCACACACTTACGTTTGTACATATGTACACACACACACACACACACACACACACACACATAAAAAGGGGCTCAAGCAGTTCTATGGAGAGGCCCATTTGGTAAGAAACCAAGGTCTCCTGCCAAGAGCCAGCAATGAAACAATCCCACAAGCAGATCTCCCAAGTCCTTTCAAGTCTGTTAACTTTAGCCCTTACCAATACCCTGATGGTACTTTCGTGAGCAAAGCTACCCAGATATGCTGCTCTTGAGCTCTTAATAAACAGGTACTGTCTTCACACTGCTAAATTGAAAGTAATTCATCATGCAACAGTTGAGAAGTCAAATAATAACCACAAGATGGTAGAAGGACAATTAAATGGGGGGAGGTGCACATGATCACCCTTGTGTAATCATGAAACGAAACAATGTAAGGCTAAAGTAGGGACTTCCCTGTGTTCAGCCAAAAACAGGCCCACTGCCTTTCAGGGATCCTTGTAAGGGATCATCTATCAGCCTAAAATGCACTCAGAACCCACGATTGTTTTAATCAATTCGTTCTACATGTTCCAAGAAGTCCCCGCTGACTTCTGGATTGTCTCTCCTCTGGTTAGCTAAGTACAGTTACTTTCATGTTTGGTCAAGGCCTGGGATGATTTTCCTATGGGTCTTCTCCAGATCCAGTTCCCCACCAGAGGGAAGCCACTGTTTTAATTTTTGCAATTCTGCTCCCTTCTATAATTTAGGAACCCAGCAAATAGAAAGTAGATTGAAGACATCACTGGGCCAGGAATGCACCAAGAACACAGAAATCTCTTCAAAGCCTAACTTGAAGCAGTCAACATTCCCCCTGCTGCTACTGATAATTTGGACCACATTGACCAAGTTACTTAGCAGTTGCAAATAGGATTCCATAGCAGCTAAACATCACGTACATGAAATAGCTCGTCATCAACCAAGAGTCTGAGCCCACCGTCCAGCCACCCTTTATCCACCAAAATGTCGAGTAGCCCAGGCTGAACCTCCCACCCACATTCCAGGTTCAGTACCTTGCTCCTGCTTAGGGCAAAGCCCTCAAGTTTACCATGCATGTGAGCTTCTAAGGGCAGGGAGGAGGAAGGAAGGGATGGGGACTCCGGGCTCCCACAGAACAAATCCTTGTCAGATGCAACATGTCCGCCCCTACAGGACCCAATTAAGTCCAATTCACGAGGATCTAGAGTTTTCCTCTCAAATTCCTTAGGTACCCAACTTGCATAATGTATGATTTATTCAGAAACACATCTCTCCGTGTTGAGGGCTGAGACAGGGGCGAGATGGTGGGGATTTTAGTCAAGGGGTGCAGGTGCACAGAAATGAAAACAACAGGCTAAAACAACAAGCTCCCTGGCCTGGAAAGAACAGCTCCGTGTTCTGCTGGATTCCACAGTCAATGCATGTGTGCATATATAGGTGGCTTCGTGTGTGTGTGTGTGTGTGTGTGTGTGTGTGTGTGTGTGTGTGTATGCACACACTAGCAGCTGTGGCTGGAGGCAGGGAGTGGAAGGCCTTCTGAGGAGGGAGAAGAAACACGTCTACACATTTTACATGGCAACCACAAAGAAAACCATCAGACATGTGCTCTCAGACCTACCTTTGGCCAGCTCCCACAATAACTTCTGAGTCCCCGCCCTCCTCATTTCATAAACATTTTATATACATTTTTAAGTTGGAATATTTCTGCTCATTTGGGGAGAGTGTGCATTTATGGAGCTGGGTCTGCCTAATTGGAGGCTGACACATTTCTTGGGGGTGGGGTGGGGCGAGGGAAACAGGAACGGTGGATGCTGAAATGGGTGTGGGGGAGGGGTGACTGGAGACAAGAACGAATTGAAGGGAAGAGCAGTAGGAAGATGATGCCCTGTGAAAAAGAAAATTTTGCTCCTTGCTTTTCAGTCGATTCGACACCTTTCCAACAGGAAAACCTGTTTGACCTGCTTTTTAAAGTTATGAGTAAAGGCTGTGTTGCTTCTCTGTCGGACCTCCACTCCTGCAGGACTGAACAATTCAATCTCTCTTTCCCCAGGTCTACCTGTGGCATGTGGGGCCTGCTAGGCCTGAATAGCTGGCTGTTTATGGATGATAACATCTGCTGCAGCCCTGGGTGAGGTCACTGTGTTATGTTAAATATTTCTGCCTCCTGGTAGAGAAGCCAGAGCGCACAGCTCTGAAGACCACCACTGCCCAGCACAGACAGCGCAGCCCCCAAAGCAGGAGCTGCCCTCTGAGAGGCCACACAGGTTCCCCATCAACTGGCAGCAGTCCTTCAGAGCCCCAGGATGAGAGCACAGATTGGAACCCTGACCTACATAGTGTGACCTACAATAGTCACACTTCATATAGAAAGCCTTTTTACACAGGGCTCTGAACGCTGTGTCTGGTTTTATTCTTATCAAAACCCTGGTCATGCTGTTGTGGCTTTTATCTCCATTCTAGAGATGAATAAACTGAGGCTCAGGGAAACCAAAGGAAACAGAAGGCACTGAACTCAACTCAGGTTTTTCTGGTTCCTGAATTTTAGATGGTTCCACCATGGGCTCTGGGTTAGGGGGTGGAGTGGGTGGGAAAGCTGCCTAGAGGATGAAAAGCATCAGGAATGTTGTGCAATCTATGATTTCACATAGACTGCCTCAGTTTACCCTATAAAAAGTAGCTTGGCTGATAGTGTGCTCCTCTAACATACCCAGAGCCCTGGGTTTGATCTCCATCATCCCATAAATCAGCTATTGTGGTGTGCTCCAGTAATCCCAGCCCTTGGGATGTGTCAGCAGGAAGATCAGGAGTTCCAGGCCATCTTCATCTGCATGACAAGCTCCTGGCCAGGATGGAATACAAGAGACACTAAGGGGAGAGAAAGAGGAAGCTGACTTCTAGTCCAGAATCTAGAAGACTCCAGGGTTATCTTCGAGAAAGGGTGGTCAGGACTTAGCCCTCAACTTAGAAGGTGAATGTGATGTTCAGACGAGAAGACTCACTGAGATGAGAAAATAACATCAGGAGACCAGATGACTGCTGCCCTCCCAGGACTGCTGTGGGTCGGAACTGAGGCCTTTGTGGGCTTTCGGGGGCCACTTTGTTGACTCAAAGAATGAGGCAACGTTCATGGTGAACTGCCATTCCCAGCCTTTGCACCTCCCTACTATTCTCCAGAGGTAGAACTCCAAATGTCTCACTGCTTGCCACCTCCGCCCCCCCC
>NW_026595981.1:13836954-13892696 GCF_907164565.1 Psammomys obesus | reverse complement strand
CCCCCCCCCCCCCCCCCCCCCCCCCCCCCCCGCTTCCACCCCTGCCAGGTTTCCAGAAAAGAAATGCAAGCTGGGAGCTTTAAGTTCTCTGACATCCTGGCACGAGGTAAGATTCCACAAAGCTTCTCTGAAACAGTAGGCCAACCTAGCCCTGAAAAAGACATATTTTTCCAATGTTCTCTCTATCCTGGGATGTGGAGGAGCATGTGAACAAAACAAAAGGATTCTTTAAATAGGTAGGAAAAGCGCACCAAATACTTCACTTCCCTAAGGTATCTCCAATGCCTCCAGCTGTACTGGCTTCTCAGCTGAGTCTCAAAACCCAAGTTCAGGACACCCAGACAAGTAATTCTAACCAGCAGTGCCAGGAAAATATTAACTTTTTTTTAAATAATAAGGCAGAAGTTTGTTTATTTTTAAATATGTGCCTTTCTTGCTAGAATGTCTTTTCACACCAAAGAACGCTGGGCTGTTCTAATCTCACCTGACCTGGGTTAGCCATTTCCAAGCCAAATTGACTCGGGGAGGTGGGGAAGGGGGGTAGGTCTTGCTTCACTCAACCTTACAAGCGTCACCCCCAACCTTTGAGGCGGATTTTCAAGCGTTTGGTCCCCTGGGGGATATGAACTGGTTCTATTTCGAAGATGGTGTGGGCGGTGCGCCCGGATGACGCCATTGTGGCGAGCAATGCCTGCAGAGCTGGAGGGCCTGAACGGCTCTCCACCCCAGACAGCCTGCTCCCCAGATGGGGTAGCCAGAGGCCTGTTGCCTCCTGCCCAGGGGTCACAGAAGGAGACCCCAGAGAGCTATAGGGTTAACCAACCAGCCATAAATGTTGCCTCCTCCGTAGGCTTTCAAGGGCCCCGGAGAGAGCAAACAAACCACATAAATCTTTATCCAGCAACTTACAACTGCGGCTCCAAGAAGAACCCCGTGGTGACTCTGCACAGAGGATTAAAAATGATTTCTGCAACACCAAGAGACAGGGATGGATGGTTTTTATTTTCCTCCCCCCCCCCACCCCACCCACCTTTTTTCTTTCTCTTCGCCACCCCTTGACTCTATATGAATGAATGTTTGTTTTGGGCCACCCAACGGCTCCGTGCTGAGAGCCCTTGGTTCTTCAAGTGGCTTCATCCTTTCCACTGCAGAAAACTCCCTGACCATCCAAAGAAACATGAAACAAGAGCTGGGTGTTTGGACCAAAGTCGTCGTCCTCCTTGTTAAAAAGCCAGCTCTTGCCTAGGTTAAGGATGCAGAGGCAAGTGTCCAAGCCAGGAAACTTGGGAAGGAGGTGGCTCATTGTAGATGCTGACCTTTGACCTATACAGGGTGAGTCATGTGAGGTGGCCACCCACCCCTGCTGAGAATCTTTCAGTAGTATGTATACCTTGGCCCCACAGACTTTCTGCACTTCCAAGCAGATAGGCAAGGTCACGGCGCTCAGGATCCAAGTCCCGCTGCAAGTTCCTTCCTTTAAGCAAGCCACCCGCCCTCCAGTGCTTCAGCAACTCCACAGCAGCTTTCCAAAGACACCCAGAACCCTGCAACCTGTCATGTGCAAATACAAGGCACCTTGTCTGTATTTTCACCACGGAATCCTTGCCATGCCCTTCTGAGGTCTCACTCACCGCACTTCACAGATGAGGAAACCAAGACATAGAAAGGTGATGTCACCCAGGAGGGGGATAAAAGCGCTGTCCCAGGAGTGAGGAGCGGATGAGATAATGTCTGCTACATCCTTAGCCCCGGCTGTCAGAGTTCGCCACCTCTGGAAGCTGTCCTTGACACCTGCCCCTCACCCTGTCCTTCCCTACTATGTTTCCCAACCACCCAGACCCCGGGCCAGCTCCCTCATCTCAGAGGCTCCCCAAGTGCAAAGATAGGCCTTGTTTCCACGAGGCCCTCTGGGGACAGAGAGGGTGAGTGTCAAGACAGTAAATGAAACCGCGTGAGCAAATGTCTAATTAGAAGACAGCACATGCAAGACAAAATAACACCAAAAAAAAAAAAAAAAAAAAGAAAGGAAAGGGAAACAAAAGGGAGAAAGGCAATAGAAAAGATAAACACCAGCACCAAAGTGACTAGTGCTGAAGATGATCAAGAATGCAAAATTTCCCAGGAGGAGCCTGGGTGAGAGTGGGAAGTGTACAGAGGGGAACGAGGAATGCAGCCACCCTCTTTAAAACCCCAGCACTCAGCACCATTCACAGGCTTCGCCCACTGCCTAGAACACCCATGAATGATGGGAGGTGACCAAGACTCCTGAGGGGCAGCCACTCTGACTAATACATCCTCCAATCCCATGGGCTAGGAAACCAAGTCCACCTGCCTACACACACACACCTGAACACAGACCCACACACAAACACACACCTGTACACACACACTACTCCAGAAAATCCTTCTCTCCACACCAACAGAGCACCTATCCCCATATAATGTTCCTTATGAAACTCAGAAAGAAGACATAAATCTTTACTTTTATTTTATATTGTTTTGTTTTGAGACAGGATCCCCATTTGTGGCCCTAGACAGCCTGAGACTTATTTTTGTGACAAGGCTGGCCACAACTCACAGAGGTCCTCTCATCTCTGCCTCCTGAGTGCTGGCATTCAGGGCACACGACATCCCATTCTGCGATATAAAAGATCTTAAAGATCAACTAGATGCTGAGGCAGGGCTGCAGGCAGCAAGCATGGAGATATGAGCTAGTTTATTACCATGACAAAACACTAGTCCCGGTTTCCAGATCTGTGTCTGAAACCCCACAGAATGTTCAGGAAGGTGTGTGTCCTTCGAAGAAAGATATTTACTCATTCCACAAACGCTTCTGGAATCACTGTGATGTGCCTGGCATTGCTCTGGGGATAGAAATCAAAACAGCCAATTAGACAGAGTACCCTGCCCTCATGAAGCTGACTGGCTGGCAGTCCTAAAACTTGAAATACTCCATGAACTATGGTATTGGCAGCAAAGTATAAAATAAGCTGAAAAATGTGCAGATTGACCCAAGGCTATTCCGTTAGCGGGAGGCAAAAGAGGGGAAGAGAAAGTCTGTAGAGGGAAGGCATGAGGATCCAGAATCTCTAAGAGATAGGTGCAAGGAGACTCGTGTGTTTCTGAGAAGCAAGAATGGAACAATGCTTCCAGAAGGTTTGGCCACTAACCTAATGCCCCTTAATTTGCAGGCCAGAGTTACGTACACTACTGGAGTTTCTTCTCCTTTCATACCCTGAATCACGGCAGTAGAGACAGATAGAGAACGCCCATCATCCTGAGAGCCAACATGTATATTTGAACTGAAGCAGTCTCTCAATCCTGCATAGCCTCAGGAAGACCCTCACCTCCCTGGTTACAGTGGGCTGAGGAAAAGGAGCCTAAGACAAATGTCCTCTTCAGTTAGTGTTGGAACGAGTGTCATCAAACCTTCCTCCTGCTCAGGGCTCTCTCCTCTGCCACTCCTTCTCCTTGTCGGGAGCTGCAGAGGAACGTCGCCTGTCACGTTGGCTTGTTGATCCATCCACCCTGGGGCAGTGTTAGGCACCACCCATCCATTTCTCACTCAGTCCTATCCGGTACCAGGAGAGGTACCCTTGCTGCATGATGGCTCTAGAGTCCACGAGTTGGGACTCAATCCTTAGGCTCCAAGCACTTAGCCACAGCGTCACACAAGGACACCTTGACCTTGAGAACAGCGCTCTCTTCACACCCTTCCATACTAAGCAGCGACCAGCGGCTCCTAGTCCCAGAGCTCACTGCGGTTGCCTCACTAGCACCCTTTGCACCATCGTTCTCCTGCTTCTGTCCTTTCGCTAGGTGGGTCCCTGACCTCGGAGCCCCGTTTCTTCTGCCCTAGAGCTGCCTCAATTTCCGGGTCACCTCCACCACCCCATCTCTTCCTACACCTTTCTCCAGCTCTCCTGTCCTTTGCCTAGTTCCATCTCCTCTGGAACATTGAGTTCACACTCACTCTCAGTACCCCCTGGATGAGCATCTCCCTGTTCGACTCAACAAGCCCTTGCCAAGCCCCTGGGGCTGTCCTGTGTGTGGTTCAAGCTGGTAGAGACATCTGAAATAGAGTGAGCCTCCAAGATCCTCAGAGATGACACAGCCAGCAGCAGAGAACCCCAGTGTTACCCCAGGCCCAGAGTACCCAGCCCTCAGGTCAGGTCCCGCTGTGTCTGTCCTTCTTCCACATCCTACAGCATGTGCAAACTCACTCACTGCTCACGGAATGAAGCCAAACAAGGAGCAGCTGAAGAACGTGGGAACTAAGGTCAGAATGCTCAGGCCCAAATCGCCAACTGTGTGGCTTTGGTTAATGAACTCTGTGCCTCAGTTTTCCTGTGTGCACAAATGAGAACAGAAGTGATGCCTTCCTCTCACAGTGATTCTGAGAATTAAGTGAGCTTTATATATCAAATTCTCCACCATGCTCAGTGCCTAGAATGTAAAATGTACCCGATAAATGTCGGCTTTTATCAATAGTAATGCCATTATTAGACAGAAAAAAAGTCAAGTTCCTTGGCTCCACTACCCAGATTTTTGTTTTATATTATTCTCTCTCTCTTTCTCTCTCTCTCTGTCTCTGTCTCTCTCTCTCTCTCTCTCTCTCTCTGTGTGTGTGTGTGTGTGTGTGTGTGTGTGTGTGCGTGTGTGTGTTGCATTTTAGCATGTTGGTACGGGTGCCTATGGAAGCCAGAGTTGTCAAATCCTCTTGGAGCTGGAGTTATGAACAGTTGTGAGCTACCTGATGGGGGTTCTAGGAACTAGAACAGGGTCCTCTGCAAGAACGGTACATGCTTAACTGTGAGACCATCTCTTTAGTCCCTAGTTGTTGTTGTTTAGGGTGTGTGCGTGTGCGTTTGCATGTGTGTGTGAAGTCATAGCCATATATTAGTTTGACACATTACCTCCTGACTAATCTGCGGTCAACAGAATTCTGTCTAGCTCACAGCTGAACAGAGCTCTCACTGATTGCGGTCTGTGATGCTCATTGCTCTCTCGTCCCCAAACTTTGAACACTTTGCCGTCATTTTCCCTGTGTGTAGAGGGGAAAGGGGAGCACAGTTGTCCAAGTAAGATGAAGGCTGACAGCAAGGGGCACGGCTCCTCCTTCCATGGCCATGGCCTGCCAGCCTCTGTGTGCCCCTCATTCACACAACCAGGCCCCCCCCCAGTTTACGTCTCCCTGTGGGACAGTAATTTCCACTTAAAGCCAAAAGGCTTTGTTTTAATGTGATGCTTATGTGGTAAGAGAGTGTATTGCAAGGGGACCGGGTGTTGCTCAGAGGGTCAACTTTGAATTTACTTGCAAAATAATCAGCACTGTGCTCGTCTATCTTCTGAAAGTTGTGTGTGGGATTGAGAAATATGGAGGACGGTAGACTCTCAGGAAGGAGAAAGGCAAGGAAAAGACTGGGAGGAGTTGGGGATAACTGAGGGCGGGAAGCGAATAGGACCCATTGTCCTCCACAGACAAGCCCAAACCTGTGTCCCGTCTTCCTGGGTAGTGCTGGAAATAACCATGGAGAAATTCTGCTGTGTATCGGAGTTCAGTACACATACCAGGTTGCTGTATTACTGATATGATCTCATTTCCTCTCCACAGAGAGGCCCCAGGAGGCCCCCCTTATAGATGAGGACACTGAAGACCAGCCAAATGGAGTAGCCTGCCCTACAGTGCACAGATATTGTGTTTGTGGAGCTGGATGAGAATTAATTTTTCTGATTGCACTGGCCATGCTCTCTCTGGTATCCTGATCAGTAACAGATCGTGTATGTGATATATGAAAAATACATTTGTGATCACACATTCTAAACCAAGAGTGGGTAAAGAGCTTGACACATATCGTAACAAAACCAGGTAGTGTTTTATATCGAGGCTGCCTAGCTGGTGCTGCAGAATCAGGGATTGCCTTGTGGGATGAGGCCAAGGCAAGAGACAGCCAGACCGGTGGTAGTGAGAAGACGTCTCCTTAAGAACAGACTTGGGAGGCAGGATCCACTTTGGAGTTTTGGAGATAGATGAGGCAGATGAGGATCCTCTTGCTGGGAGTCTGGAACTCTGGGCACCCATTCAAAAAAGAAAGCCTTGAATATTGTAATATGATGAACAGAGATAACCGTGAATCACAGGAGCCTTAGGGCCACGAGTTACCATAGCCACCTCCAAAGTCCATAAGCAGTAGGCTTGGACTTCCAGAACACAAAGTCTGGCCATCTTCTACACTCCCTTACAAAAAAAAAAAAAAAAAGAGTGTATTCTTCTTTCCGGGACAGAAGGGCTGCCTGTCTGCGAGTATCCTTCTTGCTTTATGATGGGAGCACCACCATCCAAAAACAGACTGACACGAGCAAACTAGGAAGTCAGGATCAGCCCTGGAGTCTCTCTCTGAGAGAACAGAAGAGTGATGGAGACAGGCGAACTCCAGGCACTAGGATTGCGTAAGGACTTGAAAGCTAGTCCTTTGTCACATCAAGCCATTGACGTAGCTTGGGGCTTCTTGATGTGTTTACTGTTCGTGGCCACACTCGCCCCGTGGAAATAATGAAATGAGGAATAACTATCGGTTCACAAGGAGAGTAATGACTGATGATCGTGTGTGAGAGCAGCCAAGAGACCCCGACGAGCAGTCCAAGGAATCTGAAGTCAGGTCTTATTAGAGCACCATAATCCATATTAATATGACAGTGCAGAATGGCTCTGAGGGAGCCATTAGGATCCATTATGAAAATCGCATTCATTTGCAAAATGAGGAACATACCAACATGCAAGCCGTTGTATCTCTTCCAGCTAAATTACACATTAAGCATGCAGACTTCCTTCTTCTAACATTTTGAAATGCTTTACTATGCATTCGGGCTGGCCAGAGCAATGGAGAGGCTAAGACTTCCCCACAGGTGAAGGCTGATAAATTGAAGACCAATTTCCAAGTCGACATTCAGCCCTGCAGGAGGCTTAATGAGGCGCACATGACTGCCCTTTGGAACTTCTCCTGGAATGGCAGGGCTTGACACTGAGAAACAACTCCTGAGCCCCATGTGGCTGCCTCCAAGGAGACCTTCCTGCCCAATTCCCCCCAGAGACTGGTGGGTGAAGATCTGGGGCTCAAATGCAGAGGATGGACCTTGGTTGTATTGGCCTTTTGAGCATTCATTCATACCCTTTTCTGGTAACAGTTCCCTGGGTTTCTCTGGCACTGTCCTTTCCCTATTCTTAGCCCAGGCCACAATGGCTAAGCTAATTCATGTGTGCTGAGCTCCGCCAGGCATTTCTCTAAGCACTTCACACACAGGAACTCGTTCGGTCCTTATATCTGTGATAAGGGCTCTACGGAAATATCATTTTAAGAGATGTCTCGGCTAGACTGCATACAAAGACATCATGTTCTCCTACACCGTAGAATCAAGATTCCAGCCTGCACCCATGGCCCTGAGCAACTGAAGCCACCCTGCCCTCTGCCCCAGCTCCAGAAGAAGCCATGAACTAGGCCCAGCTGATCCTAAGATCATGGATATCCTTCTGCTGCACCCACACTGGCCTCACACAGACGTACCACCCAAGCTAGAACAAACTTACACAAGCCGTGCAAACCCAAAGGTGTGCGCTGAACAACCAGAAATAGCCTCTTGTCAGAAACAGGTTCTTCTGAGTTTGCCCCTGAGACAAGAGTATCCAGGAACCAGCGATTAGAGAGTGGAACCTCTGACGATAAGATCAAAGCTCAAGAGATCTCAACACCAGCACTCGAACCCCTGAGATTGTTTCTTACAAACCAACCATTTCTCTTCCGGTGTAAGCCAGTTAGACTTGGGTTCTCTATATTCGTCTTATTAAATGGTCTTAATGCAGAAACTACATGTTCGTGTAAGAGCTAGATTTTCCATTTGCGTGGCACTCCACAATGGACAAAGCCTTCCATACATTTACTTCAACATCTCATCCATTCCACCAACAAATAAGCATTTGCTGTTCATCTAAGAACAGGCACAGACAAAATCCAAGGTCACCACCCCGCCCCACCCCCCAGCCCTTTTCTGGGGCAGGTTCTCATAATCTCATTTCTAACTGTGTTGTAGCACTTACGTGTCGTGATGACATTTGCTTATACATAACAGCAGACCATGGTCTCCTCTGAATTAGAGATCTATTCATTCCCAAACCCAGATGTCTACGTATATGATGATGATTACTCTTTAGAGTTAACTTGGCAGGATTTAGGAGACAGACCTAGGACCTAGGAGACAGACCTCCAGGCATGTCTATCGAGGATGTTTCCAGAGTCACTTAAGGAAAGACCCACCTTGAATGTGGGTGGTGTCAGGCCTTAGGCTGGGGTTTCAGACTGAACAAACAGGAGACAGTGAGCTGGGTCTGAGCATTCCTCTCCCTGCCTCCTGACTGCAGAAAGAGAAGCTGCCTCACGCTTCTGATATTATAGCTAGAACCACTCTTGACACCATCCTTTCACCATCATAATGGGCTGTATCCTCAGACCATGAGCTGAAACAAACCCTTCTGTACGGTGCTTTTCTCAGATATTTGGTTTCAGCAACACAACACTTAACTGTTGCACACATCATGGCGAAATGCCTTCCATGCCCTAGTTAACCATACTAGGTACGTGGAACGTCAGCTCCCTCGTCTCTTCTTACTGAAAGCAACTCAGGCTGACTTAACTCAGAAGTGGGAATTCTGGAAAGAAGCACCCAGAGGACCCTCAGCAAGGCGGCAGAAGCCACCGAGAAAACGAGTAGGCAGCCGTGTGAGAAGTTGTGAGAAGCTGAGACACCACCCAGATCACGCTTGATCCCTCGGGGTCATGTGTTGACGCTGTCACCCCCGTATGACAGATAGCTATGACAGGTGAGTTCTCAGGTCTTCCTGCCTCACTCGCCCAAGTTCCAAGACCCAACAGGAGCCTTCGCTGGCTGGGCTCAACTCCCTGAGTATCAGGGAAGCAAACAGAATTGGTTGGCTTCCTAGATATATTGCTGAGATAGTATATCCTAGGTCTCCTGAAACTCACCCTGTGGCAGATTCCCTGGACATTTCCTAGCGTTCACGAAGTGGCAGTTGTCAGTGTTGAAAAACAAATGTTAGAATAAGTTAAAGAAATGAGAGAGAGAGAGAGAGAGAGAGAGAGAGAGAGAGAGAAACAAGATCAACATAAACAGTATTTTCCCTTACAAAGCTACAGCCTGGGGAAAGGAGCATAATCAACTGGATAACCAAGGAAGAAAGATGTCTCAACCATAAGAGGCATACTGAAGAAGTTGACATGTTCTTAGTACTGAAAAATTGTGTTGTTTTTAGGTCTTCAGAGCCATGTAACAAAGAGTCCCTGGTGGTTTTGACAGAACAGGTGACTCTGATGCGGGCTCTGGTGACCAATGGAGGAAGAACCACAGCTGTCAGCTTAGGCTGACTGTCATCCAGGCCTCTAGCTGGGGCTTCTCAGCTGTAGAAGGCATCTCAGTTAGACCCAGAGCCTCCCAAGAAGAGGGTCAGGAAGAAGGCAAGAATTCCAACACTGTCTCAGAAGCTGCTCAGTGTCATTCTGTCATCTCCCAGGGGTCAAGATCTCATCAGAAGGAGAGTAGATTCAAAGAGGGGAGAATGGAATCCAAGGCTACTCCACTGGGATAAGTTGTGGAGATTGCCTATCACAAAGGAGGTATAGTAAGGAGAAGCTGAGCTTCTGTGAGGGGCCATGGAAGATATCCAAGAAGACATCACTGGTCCAAAACCTGAGAGAGAAGTAGGAGTTAATAAAGTAAGGAAGCCTGTTCTAGATGGTTCTGTGTGTGGTGTGTGCCAGTATGCATGTTTGTGTGGGCATGCATATGTGTGTGTGGGTGGAGGTCAGAGGTCAATGAATGTGCAAAGGTCCTAGAATAGCAAGAAGTACAATATATTCAAATGCAGAAAGTCAGCATGGATTTCAGAGGTGCAAAAACTAAGGCAAAACACGTGCAAAGAAAGGAGAGACTGGGTAGGTACCAGTTTTGAAAAGTGTGCTACTGGCTATTTAAATCTCTTTTCTTTATCTTAGAAATACTTTAAAGGGATACTTGGGAAATAGTTGAAGATGAAAGGAATGAGTGGCTAAGTTCAGTCATTCTGCAAATACCTTCTGGACGCTGACATGTGCCAGAAGTCGTAAGTGTTGTGATTCAAATCAGTGTGATGGGAGAGTCCTGACAGGGAGGATAAGATGGCACCAGGTGTGGCAGGTTCAGAGGAAAGAGCAAGCTCAGCAAAGGACCACAGCTGATGCAAAGGCCCTGTGGTGGAAGTAAGCCTAGTGTGTTCTAGGATGGGAATGAGGGAATGGGAGAGGAAACAGGATGGGACAGGACCAGGGACGGAGGAACTGTTGGGGGGCGGGGGCATCAGTATACCCAGAGCACTGCTGTCTTTGGAGGAAAGAGTTTGAAACCGGCTTTTTATAAACAGCAGGCGGGGCAGCAAGACTTTCCTATCAGGACAGGACATTGCCAGGGCAGCAACTTCGACGACCACGGAATGTTTCTTCTCAGTAGAATGTCCGGAATGCTCTTTCTCTCTGGCCCGGCTCTGCCTGTCCTCAGCGATGAGACTTGCCTGTCATCATGTACTTCCTAAAGCTCAACAAACCCCAAGGAAGCAATTTGGCAGAATGTTCAAAGAACCTTAAAGATGCCCGGGCCCTTTGATTCTGTGAATCCCCATCGAGGGATCCAGCCTAAGGAATTGATCACAGATACGAAAGGAACTTTATCACACAAAGGATGATCCACAGGATGAGAAGGAGCTAATAAATCCAATATTCAGCTTAGAGGCAAGATTAAATAAGTTAGAATGCATCTCCTGGACCAGGCACTAAAACCCAGTTCCTAGAGACCTAAATACCATCAGAAAAATGTTTGCCTTATTGTGGTAAGATTAAAGACTAAAGCTGCAAAATAGTCTAGATGTAACTTCTGCAACCATTTTAAAAATGGCATTCAAGAGAAACACAATAACTTTTAGAAAGAAATTGCAAGTGACTTATTTTCCTTCTTCTTCATGATACTTCTCCTTCCTATATTGACCATTATTGCTTCTAAGATAGAACATATGGGGCTTCCCCCAACCCACCTCCCAAAAAACCCAAAGTCTGGCTGTGTAGGCCTAGCTGGCCTGGAACTTGCTACATAGATAAGGCTGGCCTTGAACTCACAGAGATATACCTGCTTCTGCTCCTTGGTGCTGAGATTAAAGGAGTGTGCCATCACTCCTGGCTGTGAAGAGCTTATTCAACTGGGGCATTTTACTCTTTCCAAAGACAAACAAAAATCATCAATACTACTGACAAGGACAGCAGACAAGACACATAGACAGGCACTCTGGACCTCCACAATCTGGCCAGAGTATTTCCTGCTTTTCTCTCTCTCTCTCTCTCTCTCTCTCTCTCTCTCTCTCTCTCTCTCTCTCTCCATGTGTGTGCAGGTGCATTTTCACATGTGTGTATGCCTGTGGAGGTCAGAGGTTAACATCCACTCCCCTCCCTGTTTTGGAGACAAGCTCTCTCGCTGAGTCTGCCCCTCCACATTAGAGGAGACCGGTTAGTGACTTTCAGGCGTCTCTGCCCTCCCCCTTCCCCAGCAGACACTGCACTGGCGTTTTCACAGGAGTACTGGGGTTTAAACTCAGACCCTCACATTTGCATGGCAAGAGCTTCATTTGACTAAGCCCCTTGATTTTCTTTTTCTTCACGCCCAGCATTAAAAAAAAAAAAAAAAAGAGTCCAATGTCCCAGAGAACCCAGAACTTATAACCCTCCCCCAGTGACAATCTCACTTGACATTTGAGTGTACTCTCCTCTCTGCTCTTCTCCTCCATGATGAAGTCTGAGAGAGAGATGGCCAGCCTCCCTCTTCTGTCATCTCAATCCTACCCATCTTTCCCTTACCCTCCTCTGGTCACCTACAGATTGTGCCCACCCCACCCCCTCCACTTCCTTTCCCACCCTCTCCACTAGAAGCAAGGAAGTACCACCATGTCTGTCTGTGTAACACAGTGTGTCAAGCATACCTGGCCTGACAGTGCTCTGCAGAGTCTAGGTATGTGCCCCATGGAGCAATTAGCTCCTGAAAGAGTTTCTGTCTTTCCCAGTCCATCACACTTTGACCCCAGCCCATGCCAACACAGTGCTGTCATGCAATAAATGGATGGATGGATGGATGGATGGATGGATGGATGGATGGATGGACTGATTGGTGAAGACTTGGTCAAGTTCAGAGGCAAAGCAACATCTGAGAGAGGTCTCTGTGTCTAGCTCAACCTAGCTCTCCCTGGAAGTGCCTTTTCTCTGATGAAGCAGCCTTCTCTCAGCTCCTCTTTGCCATCCCACCCATCCACATCAACCTTACCATCTCAGTCAATGAGGATTCGAAGCCAGGCCAGGGGCATTCACCAAGGAACCCTGCACACACACCAGCCTACTCCAGAAAGGGCTCTTTTGTCTCCTTTCCCAAAGGGATCCCATAAATTATGAGCTCAGTCTGAGACTGAGGTTGGAATAGAGAGATCTTAGCCCACCCCCACACATGCTCTCTGTGGAAGCAGAGATTGGCTCTGAGTTGAGTGTACGCATGCCAGGAGGTATGTGGCTGTTTTAGAAAATGACTGTGTCCCTGTCCAGACAAAGTTTAAGATGTGCCCGTCTGCACTCCCCCAGTGCCTGCCTCCTGGTGCTCTTCTGTGTCTGATGGGTAACTCCTTCCTGGAGACAGAGCAGGTCCTTCTTTGTCTGCTCAGCACTGAGAACAGGGTGGGCCCTGAGCTGTATGCCTAGTGATTAAAAAAAGTGTCGCCAAGTCTGCGAACTTCCAATCACCAATTTCCAGACAGTACTAGCTTCTGCCTTTCTATGCTTTCTATGGTTAGTGCCACAAATTGCCACAATTTTGGGGGCCTAAAACAACAGTTCTTGTAGTTCTAGAGGCTAGGAGTCTAAAATGAAAGAGTTTTCTTTCTTCTTCCAGCTTTGGGGAATTACAGACATTCCTTGGTTTGTGGCTGTATCCCTCCTGTCTTCACACTGCATTTTCCTCCTCTTGTTGCATGCCCCCTATGAAGATGCTTACCATTGGATTTAGAACTCACCAGAATAATCCCGAATGAGCTCATCTTGAGATCCTTAGCTTGGTTATATTTTCAAAGAACTTATTTCCCAAAAAGTTCCCATTCCTGCATCTGGGGGATCACAATGTATTCGTGTTTGAGGAAAGATGGCTGAGTTAATGTTATAACTACAGTTCACTCTTCGCTTTCTACTGGTGTGTTAAAAACATCATGACCGAAAGCAACAGGGGGAGGAGGAAAGGTCTGATTTCATCTTACACTTCTAGGTAACAGTTCATCACTGAGGGGAGCCAGGGCAGAAACTCAAGGCAAGAACCGGAAGGCAGGAACTGAAGTAGAGACTGTACAGAAGGGCTGCTCACTAGCTTGTGCTTCGTGGCTCCATCGGTTTCTTTATCATGCAGCCCAGGACTGTCTGCCCAGGGGTGGCATCATGCACTTCCCAGACCAGTCATTAGTCAAGAAAAGTGCTCCACAGGCTAAGATGGGGCCAGTTTCTCAGTGGAGGTTCCTTTTTCCCAGATGATCCTAGCTTGTATCAAGTTGATAGAATAAATAAATAAATAAATAAATAAATAAATAAATAAATAAATAAATAAATAAATAAATGTCCCCTATACACTGCAGCACAGTAAGTACCTTTTTATATTGTACCTTTTTTTTTTCTTTATCATAGTGCCATGTAACCCAGCACCTAACATGCAGCCCTTGTTTTCAAGGATGAGAAACGCGATGGGTCTGGCCAGCACATTTGACTGCTTAGAACCTGTTGACAAAACATCAGAAAACTATTTATTATTATTATTATTATTATTTGCTTTATTGTATATCCACAAGTGTTTCGCTTGCATGTATATCTGTGCACCGCCTGCGTGCCTGCGGCCTTCAGAGGTCAACAGAGGACGTCAGAACTCCTGAAACTGGAGCTATGGATGGTTGAGAGCGCTCATGTGTGTGCTGAGAATCAAACCTGGGTCCTAGGCAAGGACGAGCCGCCTCTCCAGCCGGGGAAACTATTTTACATTCGGGCTTTGCTGACGTACCTGTTCATTTCTCCCAGTGCCTAAGACTGGTGCTCCCAGGATCACATCCAGGCTCCCAATCATTTTCCCATTCACCATCTCTATGCCAGGAAAACAGCCTGAAAAGAGAATAAAAAAATTGTTTTGTACAGCTTACTCGTTCTGTCAAACACCTCAAGAGGTTTCATCGATGTGGATTGAATGCAATCAAAGCAGTTTAACTCAGGGCCAAGAGTCTTGATTTTTGCACCCAAACCTTACATTTCCCTGAACAAAACATCCCCCTCTTAAGGTGGGCCTGATAGATTTGCCCTGTAATTCCCACTGTTTTTGAAGCTGAGAAAGAAAGATGGCAAGTTATAAAGCTAGCCTAAGCAACTTATTGAGACTCTTGTCAATCAGAAATGTTAAGAATCCAAGGGCTGTGGCTAGGCTTACTGACATACCACAAGCATGTCACCTACCATTCATCAGGGTAAGGCTGGAGGGTCAGGAGTTCAAGGCCAATCTTGGATACATAGCAAATTTGTGGCCAGACTGGGTTGGACAACACCCTGACTCACAAAAAGGGGTGGTGGTGAGGGCTAAAGGTACAACTGAGTCATCTAACTCAGGAGCGCATGCTGGTTATGTACTAGCACATTAGTCCTAATGCTGTCAGTCAGAAATCCTATGCTGTATTCTACTATATCCTCCAAGGTCGGTAAAAAAGAGCAGACGACAAAGTAACAGGTCCACGCCTAACTTCCCCCAGGTGAACAGGTGACATTCCTGGAACATGCTGAAAGCCAAACCTCCAATGGAGCCAAGGCAAAGAATGTGGTTTCAGAGGCTATGGAGAAGGGCTGTTCTGAAGCAGGTTCTCAGGTGAGGAGCTCTAAACCTAGCCTCAGTGCACACACAGCCCATGAGCTTTTGGCAAACGTGTGGGCAGTGAGCATGGGGGTCAGGATGATGCACTTCATAAATCCATCTGTTCTGGCTGCTGGGATCCTAGTGTGGATGGAGGGCAGAACAAAGGCAGGTGACCCCCTGGTGGCTTCCTCAGGAGGAAGACAGGCAGGCAGGCAGGCAGCTGCTGCTGCAAATTCCACTCCCTGGGGACAATACACTTTATTTTTGGAAAGAGGGAAAAACAAAGGAGGAGAAAGTAATACCGACAAATACACACTGGCTTTTCTATTTAAGCAAAGCGCCTATCCCTTCATCACCTCAGTCACCAGTTGTTGCTGGCAGCCAGAGACGGCATTTATAAGTCCTCACTGGTCTGATCCCCACACAGAGCAGCGCGGGCCAGCCTCCAGCACTTCCTATACTGTAAAGAGCTTCACAAATAAAAGCAGAGCTTCTATGGGTGGCTGCTAACCCACATGGCTGTAATTAATACTCATAGAGAGTAGATACACTCTCAAGAGCCTTCCCATGGGAGAACCAACCACCCTGACAGGAGGACTCTAATCAATACCAGTAAAGAAGAAGATGGCACAGAAATCAGCCTCCTCGTTATTTCCTGTTCTGTGCTTGCTACTCCTGATATGATTTCAAAATGTCCCTTTAATCATGCTATCTAAAGTTGGATCTCAACGAAAAGCCCACTACTGGAAAAGGGAAAGGGAAAGGGAAAGGGAAGGGAAAGGGAGGGTGAAAAATTGAAAACGGCCGTCAGAGGGCAACAGCTCTGCCCTGTTTCCCACGTAATCCTCATGACCTAGCTGACCTGGCATACAGTTATTTAATGAGTAACTGCGATGAATCTAAATTGCCTAATGGTTGACTGGAACAGTAGATTCAGTTTGAAACGTCTGTTTGAGGATCTCCTTCTTCACTATTCACACAGTCTGTTTAGCCAATCACTAAACTACTCTCAGGGAAAGGACTGAAGACCCGTCTTAATAAATGGCTACCATGTGCTAAGTGGTTCCAACTTGTTATCTCACACAAAGTTTCATGATAACCCTATTTGACAGTGTATGTGTATTGAGTACGTTGAAGCACACGCAAACACATGAGTGTAGATATATATATACACATATACAGGTATACACATAGGCGCTGAGAGAGCTCAAGTAGTCACCCTGATGGCACATAGCAAACATAGAAGTGGTCATTCAAATGCAGGCTTGCCTGACTCCATTCTGCCAAGCCGACTCCCAGGAGAGAGTCAGCATGTGTCAGCTCCAGTGGAAGCCAGGCTCCTGAGAGAAAACCATGACTCTCCAGATTCACTCTAACTGGATTTTATTATGGCAGAACCAGGGGAATAGTTGGAGGAATTATTCACAATGAGACCGTGCATGCACTGTGCCACACCAAGAGGCAGTTCTTTAAACCAGAGGCCAGCGCTGTTGGACTTGCTCCTATGAGTTTTCTGAGGGAGGGGACTTGCCTGACTTACCGCTGGCGTACCAGATGGCTTCTCCTTTCAGACTGTGAGCTGTCTGGAAAGAGGGATCACATCTGCTTTGCTCACAGGCAAGTCTAGTATCAAAAGCTGTGCATGGGCTGGGTCGGCTGTGCATGTGTATAATCCCAACACTCAAAAGAACGTGGAGGCAGGAAGATCAGGAGTTCAAAGGTCATCCTTGGGTACATAACATGTTTGAGGCCAGACTGGAATACATAAAAAAAAATTAAAAAAAAATACTAGCAGGGTTATGGGTATGTAGTTCAATTAGAAAAGTGCTTGCTTGGCAGACATAAAACTCTGGATTTGACACCCAGCATTGTATAAACCAGGTGAGCTGTGGACTTAGGAGGTAGATGAAGGATAATCAGAAGTTCGAGGCCATCCTTGACTGCACAGCAAATTCAGGTGCAGCCTGGGTTAAGATGAGGTAAGACCCTATCTTAAAAACACAACACAACAAAACAAAACAAAACAAAAGAGCTATATAAAGCACTCAGTGTCAAAGAATAAAAGTAATGGCAAGAGGGTGTCGGCATGTAAGGGTCTGCGTGGACAGGCTACAAGGCTAGCGAGGATGATGTGAGTGGCACCCAAGAGCCTTAGTAAACCAAAACCATGGTCTGAAGAGAGATCTGGAGAAAATTAATTCAGACATGGAGAATTGTTCTCTCCCACTCAGCTAGAGTTCACATTCCTCCCACATGAAAGGCCCTGAATCAGATGGAAAGTAGCATTCACTCACCATCCCCACCCTTTGGTGCATCTGGTAGCTCCAACAGTTAGCAGTAGGCTGCAAGAGAGCCTTGATTCACCTTCAAGGATTTAATCTTCAATAGTTCAAGACTCTGAACTACAGCCAAGGGCTTTGCAGAATGGAGGAAAACAGAGAAGCCACCCTTCCTTCTGGTCATACCTTATCCAGACTCAACGAAGCTTGAAATCCCTTCCCACTTGTCACTGGAAGAGCTGGCCTACTTTCCCTCAGCTCGTTAGCAACAAAGCCAAGATTCAAAGTTAGGTCTCCTGACATCCCTTGGCCAACCTCAGAGAAAGTTGTCTGAGAGGATCAACACAATGTGCAGGAAGAAGATGGCACTTGGTCACCATTCTCAGGAATGGTCACTGGGATTTTGAAATAAGTAAGGGACAAGGAAAGAACACATGTGTGTTCGCTGGACCCTGAGAGACTCCTGACTCAGGAGGATAAAGATAGGTATGTATTTAGTACTGTCTGCACCCAGTTCGTGAGTGACTTTTCTTTGAAGGCTTAGAGGATGAGATGTTAAATAAGAAATTCTACAGACACAACTAGTTGAAATGTGGCCAAGTAGTTAGAGGACTTGCCTCACATTAGCAATGTCCATGAGGGAGAAAAAGGATGTGGAATGAAGAGTGTAGGCTTAAATCCTGGGCTAGCCACTGGATAGTTCTATAGATGCAGCAAGTTATTCTCCCTCTCTGGGTCCCAGCTTCGTCACCTCTGAAATGTGGACAACATGTCCCTCACAAGGCCATCGCCATCATCAAATAAAACCGTAGGTACAGAACCCCTAGCAGAATTCTCACACAGAGTGTGGGTTTCATCAACCTTATACTGGCATCCTCACACCTCCATCAGTCTGAGAAACAGAAAGAATGGATTCACTCATATGAAAAATCCCAGGAGGCAGCAGCCGTGTAAGAAACCGTATTTCATTCAGCACGATGTGGTACAGAGCCAAAAAAGACTTCTAAAATGTTGTCTTCAACAACAAGTTCGTCTTTCTGTCCTAGGGGAACCTGACTGCCCAGGAGGAGGGGACGCCTCAGGCAGCATCTGAAGGGCCCTTCCAGCTGATTGGATTGCAACTAGAGTCGAATAAGAGTCCCTAAGTAGCCCCAAGCCAATTATAGATTTTTCTTTTTGGGATTTGAACCATGAAACATTAGTAGAGCAAAACATTTAGCAACAGTAAGTGAAAATCTTGAGACAGAACAAAGCCAAAGGGACCATCATGAACAAGTAAAGGTAGTAAGTGATGAGGTCCAGAAAACATAAAAGACAGAGGCTAAGAAAAACCATGTGCAGGAAGATTTGAAAACTAGTGCAGGTCATACAGACCGGGAGTCAGAAATTATGGAACTCTAGAATGAAGATCCTGACACTCCTGAGGCCAGCACCCCCAGCCACTCAGAAGGTCATGTGCTACAATTCCACTCTAGTCTCTGTGTGACCCTCATTCTTCCCAAGGCCAGCTGAACGGCTTTTCCCGAGCTCCCACGCATGTAATCTTATGACACACCTATGAATAATACAGATGAATCTCAGCTTTCACATCCAGATAAGGCTGATTAAGTCAATGCTTGCTATATTTAATACACACTCCGGATTTATTTCCTGGGTACCAGGAAACCAATTCCATGAGTTTTCTTTAGTTCTTAAAAGTGATATTCAAACTCCAAAAGAGATATGATTAGCTTTCACACTTTCCATGATTTTTTTTTTTATATCTGTAGGAATGACCTGGTTTATAGTTTGGGGTGTGGGGTCAATGTAATAATGTTTAGGACATTGTTTAGGCTCTTGGAGTAAAAAAATGAAGGGGATGGAGGACATGGAGCTTGGTCATCTCCTTTCCTCCACTCCAGAAACTTCTGGTTGCTATCATCTAGTAGAACACTTAAAAAAAAAAAAATCAAGCAGAATGAATGTGAATTCTTTCGGGGGAGAGAGTGTGTCTGTCCCATTGGCTATAGACGACCAGTGCCTCTCACCACTTGAACAACTCTACCAAAATAATAACTTACTGGCTGTGTGCATATAGCCCACATGGGATTAGGCAGGAAGATCCTAAGTTCAGGGACAGCCTGGGCTACACAATGCCTCTCTGTTTAACAACAACCCCGAAAGAAGAAAGAAAAGGTAAGAGGAAGAGAAGAGGAAGGAAGAAGGGAGAGAGTGAAGGAGAAAGGAAGTGAAGGAGAGGGAAAGTATGGATAAGGATAGAAGAGTAAAAAAATCTGCCTAGCCTTCAGGTCTTCTGCTGCTATGTGACTAATGGTGGCATCTACCTAGTTCTGAGTGTGCCACTGAGACCCACACCCTACCCTTACCAAAGAAACCCACAGTTCCTGCAAAAGGTGTTGTTCATCTAATGGGGACTTTGACCCAAGACTTTCTGACAACCCGACCTAAACATTTTAGAATAAATAGTACTGCAGTCTGAGACCCTGCCTAGCCAACCTTCCTCCCTCTCTCTTCAACTGCTGTCAAACCTGAATCTATGGCTCTCTCAATCTCTCTCATCATCCCCCCGCCCACCTTTATTTGTTTTACAGTCATTTCTCACCAAGTTGTCTTCATAAAACTGGAGAGATAGTTATGTAGTTAAAAGAAAATGTTGCTTTTACAGAAGGTTGGGGCTCAATTAACAGCACCCACACGGTAGTTTAAAAACATCTATAATGCCAGTTCCAGGGGATCTGATGTCCTCTTCTGACCTTCAAGGGCACCAGGAATGCACATGTACACATACATACATGCATGGAAAACCCTCACACATAAAATGAACACATAATTTTAAAATTAAATTTAAAAAACTAAAGCTGTCTTCCTCTCCATGTTTGGAGAAGAGTGAAGAGAGAGAAGGGAGAGCTTGCTTTGGTTTGGAGTTGGAAGGTTATTCAGTTCTTTCACAACATTGTCACTACAGTCAGAATTGAGAGAGAGAGAGAGAGAGAGAGAGAGAGAGAGATGCTCCTCTCTCCCCTTTCCTGGTGTCTTTTGGGCTCTGTCTGGCTTCAGGAAGAGCTTGAGAAATAATAAGGCAGCATCTAAAGGCTGAGGGTCAAGGGGTGATGGCCAGCAGGTCATTTTTTTACTGCTTCTTCCTTGTCAGTGCTGTGTGTCTCCCAATGGCCGTGTTCATTCATGTACAGCTCCAACCAAATGGCTGCCTGTCTACTGTCCCAACTGAGAGTCTAGTAAACATCTCACAGAAAAGAACATTGATGATCAAAGTACTGGAAGTAAATGGCAGTTGAATTTCCATCCATAAATGGGACGTTTATATTACCCACCCCAAGGCGCAGAGAACATCATGGAAGATGGTTAAGAGCAGAAGGAAGTAAGAACGTAGGAGCTGAAGGAAGGTAGTAGCAGGAAGGAGACCAGTGTGGGACTCTGACATCTGCACACAACACAACTATTGCATTCTTGACCTCGTGCAGCTGCAGTTACCTGCACAAAAATTTATACAGGTTGGTCCCTTCAGCACCCTGGCTTGGAAGGCAGAGTGACTCCTTGGACCCATCTTTTTCGAGAACTTATATTCAGTTAATGATTAATGGGAGAAAGGGACACATTTTTTTTCAGCTATTTTTACTGCAGCTATGGTAATGTACCCATGCTCTTGTAAGCAAACCCTCACTCATATTTTCATCAGAAACCCTGATCAAATTCACTGGGTCACCAAAAGATCAAATAAAAAATAAATGAAGGTAGAAGGGGAGCTAGTTGGGAAGAGAAGAGGGTGTTATTGGAAGTAGAAGGGGGACAACAGAAGAAAGGAAGGGAAAAGGATGATACGAGAGGGAGATGAATTGAAATAATTTATTTCAATTATATTGTACAAAATGTCTCATAATAAAACTCATTATGATGACAACTAATATACTCCAGTAAAAATGTTTATTAAAAAGAATAAGTTGAGCTTATTGTTTGGATGATTGTGGCCGCCTTTAGTCACATTTCCTGTGTAATTTCACAGGCCCCTGCTACTCTGACTTTGGCCTTACTGTGGGATTTTATTTGGCCAATAGAAAAGCTAGAAAGGACAAGCAACAGAAAAGCCTATGACATAAAGAAAAAACAAACAAAACTCTCTGTTTCTACATCCACCATGACATGGTGAGAACCTCACAACATGACCAGGATTGTCTTTTTGGAAGGTTGCAAGGGGAATCTACTCTCCCAACCAAGCTGTCTTGAACCAGCTACCAGTCAGCCAACCCATGGTAATCCTTAACCAAAACCAGCAGAACCACCTACCACAACTTCACCAGACTACAGAATACAAGTGAGTTGGCTGAGGCCCTAAGAGCTGTCTGGCAAAGCTTTGATCCATGAGCCATACAAGGATTTATTGTTTAAACCCCTGAGTTTGGAATGGCTTGTTGCTAGCATCTCTGTGGCTGCAAGATGGTAACTTGCACTCTTTTCATCTCAAGGAAGATGTTAAGCCTGCCCAGACAGGCTGGCTCTCTGGTAAGGAAGATAGTCCCTGGGAAAGAAGGGACAGGCAAAGACTCCTATTGTGTTGTGAGATTAAGGGACCAATGCCACTACCTTGTGAAGAGCTAGCAATCCAAAGACTTCATGCTGCCTCTATTTCCTAGGCCCAAACTGGGTCTAAGTCAAGAGTTAGGAGCCTGAGAAGGTCATCCTGGAGGGGAAAAAAGAAAATACTAACTCTAGGTTGCTAGGCAAATAGATTGAAAGTCAAACAAGCCATGAGCTTGTCCTGAGAATCCCAGTGATGCAAGAGCAAGCTCCAGAGGACTTAGAAGGAGAGCTGATGGATATCTCCTATCAATCAGCAGAGCTTCTCAGGCAAATCTTTCCACATGCTCAGCAACTCAGAATTAGGAATCTCTAGGCAGAATGGATCCAGAGAAAGATCTACAACTCCTATCTAGCCTTAGATATGGAAGAGATAGAAATGGCCACATTTCTCTAGGGAGCTAAGAAGATCTGGGGGTTTTTGCTGAGCAAGGTGTCATACACCTGTAACCTCAGAACTTAGAAGGTAGAGGCAGGAAGACTGAGAGTTCAAGGTCATCTTTGGTAACACAGTAAGTATGAGGTTAGTCTGGGCTGTATGAAACACTGTCTCAAAAAAAATGAAATAAAACTGGGGGGTTTTCTGGTGAGTCTTTCACTCCTAGAGATGGACATCACAGACTAAAACATCACTGAGGAGCATATGCCAAGATAAACATGGGGCCAAAAAGGAAATCCCCTTTGAAAGTCAAGAGAAAATATGTGGGCATCTTAACTGGAAGTTTTCTTACTTGGTAACGAACCTCAGAATGTAGTGTCTTCAACAATACCGTGACATTACATTTAGGCATGCACGCATGGGTCAGCATTTAGGCAGACACAGCTGTGTTCCCAAGCACAGCTGGCTGATTAGTCTGTTCCATGTAGGATCAACAAAGACCTCTTGATACAAGCGATACAAGCCAGCTACTCCTACACAGAACCTGTGTGGGGACCACTAAAAGGCTCGGCTCAGTGCTGTATGTGCACACGATCAAACTCGTCATTAGGTAGCTTGGGGGGGGGGGGTCCCAGAGGTTCTCCCAAAATGTCCATCCCAAAGCTCCAAGAATTTATATGACACTGCTTTGGAAACCCAGAATGTCAATAGCACCACCAACCTTTGTGCAAAGCAAGTCACCTAGATTAGCTCAGATTCAAAGGACGGGAAAAGGAACTCCACTGCTCCGTGGGAGGAAATACAAAGAATGAGAACTCAGTATGACCTAAATATTCTCCAAGGCATTGCATCACTTCAACAATCCTCTTGGCCATGGTCTAACTATGGGATAATGGAATAATGGAGACTTAGAAAGTTGATCTGGTATTTCCCTCCCCTTCATCTTGGGCTATTCCATCTCAACCTTTTCATAGCTTGTGATTTCCATTAGATCTCACAGAGGTAAAGAGGACCTCTGATTAGTATCACCGGTCTCAGAATATTTCAAAATTCTGGTTTTGAAACTATAGAATATGTAAAGATGTCCATATGGCCCAAATATGTCACTTACTGAGCAGAGACTTTATAGCATTAAAGTTTTCATTTAGCCAGCATTATGCTACTTAGTCTAAAACAATTCCTAAATGTTAGGTCATTTAATTCCTTTTTTAAAAATGGCAGGATATTTAAAGTATCAAGTAGGGGCCAGAGAAATGGATCAGCAGTTAAGAGCAGGCGCCAACCACTCTTGTAGGAAACTTGAGTTTGGTTCCCATCACCTATGTTGGGTGGCTTACAACTGCCTACAGATCTCAGCTGCTTGTAACTCTAACTTCAGGAGAGCCAACATCCTCTTCTGAACTCCACAGACACCTACACTCACATATACACATTCATACACACGCACACACGCACACACACACACACACACACAATTGAAAATAAATCTTTTGAAACTAAAAATAAAAAGTACCAAGTAATTAGTATAACTCTTAGTGAAGCAGCTTTGCGCAATGGGTATGAACAACACTGAAGCAGAGAAATAGTCTTCTAGTGCTCTGGAAAGATAGTGGGTCTTCCCAAGGACTGTCCCCGACATGAACTCAGTGGCTGGCTCTTTGACCACCACCACCCCTGAGGGGGAGCAGCCTTGCCAGGCCACAGAGGAGGACAATGCAACCAGTCCTGATGAGACCTGATAAGCTAGGGTCAGATGGAAGAGGAGGAGGATCTCCCCTATCAGTGGACTTGGAGAGAAGAATGGGAGGAGATGAGGGAGTGAGGGTGGGATTGAGAGGGAATGAGGGAGGGGGCTACAGCTGGGATACAAAGTGAATAAACTGTGATTATAATATTTTTATATTAATATAAAAAATCATATATTTTATATTAATATAAAATATTAATTAATATATTAAAATATTAATATAAAAAATCATATATTTTATATTAATATAAAAAATAAAATGTAATTAAAAAAAAGATAGTGGGTCTTCCTCTGCAATTTTCATATTCAGTGTAACACTTCAGTGCATTCTAGTATTTCTGTTTTCAGATCATTTATTTTATCACTTTTATTTTAGTTATTTTCCAGGCTGAAGAGATGATTCATCAGTTAAGAGCACTGGCTGCTTTTCCAGAGGACCTGGGTTTGTTTCCCAGTACCCACAAGGTAGCTAACAACCTTCTGCAACTACAGTTCCTAAGGACCCGATAATGCCTTCTTCTGAACTCCATGGGCACCAGGCATGCACATTGTACACATACAGACAAAACATCCACACCATCAAACGAATAGATAACAAGAAATAGTTATTTTCATCTCAACAAATACATCTTCCAAAAGGGAGGTGTTTTTCCAAAGTTGATTTGTCTTAGTTAGTATTTCTATTGCTGGGAAGAGACACCATGACCACAGCAACCCTTATAAAGAAAAACATTTAATTACAGCTAGCTTTCAGAAGTTTAGTTCATCATTGTCATGGTGGGAAGCAGGGCAGCTGGCAGCAGACATGGTGCTGGAGAAAGAGCTGAGAGTTCTGCATCCACATCAGCAGGCAACGGGGAGAGCCACTAGGTCCATCTAGAGCATGTGAAACCTCAAAGCCACACTTCTTCCAACAAAACCACTCCCTGTGAGTCTACAGGAGATACTTTCATTCAGACCACCAAAGCATCGCACTATGTATTTATTTCCTCTTTAAATAAACTGACGGAGTTTTGTGCCATTTCGTTCCTGGTGATACTCTCTCACTCTTCCTTGGTCTATTGATCTGTCAAATATAACCAAACCCAAACAACTCTGAAGATGTCCTGAGGGCTGCACCTCACAGCAGAGACAGCTGCTAGAGACAGCCATTGTGCTTCCCTTGATGTCAGACATTCCTGTATATCACAGTCGAAGTGTGAACTAAGTTGTCGTGACTCCCTGGTTTCAGAATTTATCTTCTCGGAAACGGTGAATTGCTTTTAAGAGAATTCCTGCAAACAAAGTGTGGGTGGATAACAATACTGATTGCTGTGCCCATAATGTTATTGTGTAATTCAAATGCTGATTTCTTCCCTCCCCCCCCCATATCTGGTTGCAATCCTTGTTCTGAGAATCTCCTGTCTCGATGTTGTATAAACACTGCTCCCCAATTAGCTCCTGATATGCCAATAAAGGGGCTTAAGGCCAATCACTGAGCAAGGGAGAGAATAGGGCTGGACTTCCTGCCGGCCATGGGAGAATGAATTAGAAGTGGAAGGTGCGGATTTAGCCACGCCCAGATTCTAAGAAGGACCAGAAGAGAGAGCTCAGCAAAGAAAGCTACAAAGTGCAAGTATCTCTGAGATATACAGTGGGGGGAAGACAAATTAGCCTAGAGGGTTAAGAATGGAGTTTAAAACTGCTCAGTTTTTATGCTATGGAGCTTGTTAAAATAATACAGTAGAGTCTCAATTATTTGTGTGATAGCCGGGTTAAGAGAGAAACTGAGAAACAAACACGCATTTGTAAAAATAACTTTAGCAGATTGTGTAAACACAGGTGACAAGAGAACAGACAAATGACAACCTTGCCTTGGCCACTTCTAGTCAGTTCCCCGGGGGCTACAACACGCTAAGAAAACTGTTGACAAATTTAAATTACTAAGGAAACTATTTGAAAGTTGAGTGTGGTGGCACATACCTGTAATCACAGGGACTTGGGAGGTGAAGGAATGAAGATCAGGAGTTCAAGGTAATCCTTAGCTATAGAGTGAGTTCAAGGCCAGCCTGAGCCTTGATGAACTGTTGACTCAAGAAGAGGAGTCTGAACAGAAGTAACGGGGTACTATCAGTTCACTAGGGGATCACCAAGCTCATTCCTTGCAAAGAAACAAATGGTTGAATGCCCAGGAAAGACAGAAGAGCCTCAGGGAAAGCCCTCATCTTTCCCTGTCGGTCCTGTTTAGATAAGCCCTCCACGCCACCTCCTCTCCTAGAAATATTTCTGAGAGTAAAAAGCTGTCATCCTATGAAACTAACCCTTGCTTTCCCAGTCTACCTATGTCCCTCTAACTCTTCTTCAGAGGAGGAAGAGGCAGTAACCTTATAGGGCAGGCATACCGCTGCGTATTTAGCTAGTCAGTTACCGAGACACTTACAATACTTCCCTTTTTATCTCATCCTTTGCCATGTTTCTGCTTTTGAAAATATTCTGCAGCAGTTGTTAACATCAATAGTTTGTAGATACATAAATAAATATGAAAGTATCCCCATGCCTCATCAAAATTATTTTACCAAAAAGAAACATGATTTTAAAATATATTTGCAAACTACTATTAGAAAAAAAAAAGAAGACACATAACGAAGATGGTGGCCAAAAGGAATTGAGAGAACACAGATGAAGGGAAGATTTGCAGAGCAGGCAGTCATGACAGCTTGGAGGGACTATCTCCTGACCGAAATATGTAACTGTCCACAGCTCCTAGTGGGCCAATCATTATGGAACCAATACGTCACCAATTAACCGTGTATTAGCATGAGTCTGTGCTGGTCCCACTCTGTGTTAGTTACATTTCTCATTGCTATGACAACATACCTGACCAGAGGCAACTTACAGGGGAACGATTTATTTTTGGCTCACGGTGCAAGAGGGAAGCGCCCATCACAGCGAGGAAGACATACCGGAGTTCATGTCGGCAGGTACATGGGGCTGAGATCCCTCACAGTGAGCCAAGAAGCAGAGAAATCAGAATGCATGAACTCTGTTGCTTTTCTTTTTTCACCCTTTTTAATTCAGCCCAGGCCACTCATTTTCAGGAAAGGTCCCCGCCCCTGGGAATACCGTCACAAACACACCTAAAAGTGGTACCTTATTAACCCTCTAAGTGTTTCTTACTCCATTCGCCATAACCCTTAATCCCTCCCTGCTCCATGCTCAGAATAAGAGGCTCAGCCAGGGGCTGACCACTGTTCCTCTCTACATCCATTGGCAGCACCCTTTCCAGCAAGATGCTCTACCCTTCCCCAGTTCAAGGAATTCTCTTCAATTCTGCCTGAACAGGTTTTTTTTTTCTAACAAAGGTTTTCTATCAAAGTTTGAATAGCTAAATCAGTCAATACCCCAAGTCAAGACCTCAGTTTTGTGTCTCTGAGACCAAAAGGTGTCACTAAATTAGGGCCACCTACCTAAAGGGTGGCAGGCAGTAATGTTGGTGTGAAAACAATCCAGGGTGCTGGTTCTTTTGATACACAGTAGGTAACAGATTCTGTTATGCAAACATTTAACTCACATTCACTTAGTGACCTCTGACTACAGCAGAAGTCATTTTAACAAGTGTGTGTGATTCTCAAAACTTTCTGCCCAGGGGGTCTGGGCCAAGCAAGCCTGTTATGGAGATAAATCCTTTAACCTTTCGAAGTGACTTCAGATCAACAGCAGTCATTGAAGCGCGGTACTTGCATTCAAGAGAACATTAAATGGCCACTAAAAGATATTATTTTTAAATATAAAGAGTAGTAAAAAATATCATAAAGTGATAAAAAAAAACAGACTCTGTTGAAGTTTACTTAGAATAGTTGCATTGTTGTAATGCTATAATCATGTAGCTCCATGTATGGTGTATATATGGAGACATGTATATAGATACACACACATATATATGCATATATGTATATATATCCTATACAAATATAACCTTTAAAATGTCTAAAATATTCAAGTTCACCAAAATGTTATTAACAGAAAATTATGTGTAACAGTATTTAGAATAATTCAAAGTGCGTACCCCACCCCCAATTCAGCCTTTGTTATTTCTACTTTTTATGTGTTGGGGTGGTATACGCATGTGTCTGCCCTTGTGCGCGCACACGCGTGCAGGTATGTTCACCCGTGCAGAGGTCAGAGGTTGGCATCATTTTTCTACCTTGTGGTTGGAAACAGGGCTCTTAGTGAACCTGAGGCTTCTTATTTTGCCTAGGCTGACGGGCCAGTAAGACGGTGGAATATACCTGTCTCCCCTGGCCAGTACTGGGGTGACATAAGTGAACCACCCCATTCGGTTCTTATGCGGATGCTGGGGCATCTGAACTCTGAACTCGGGTGCTCATGCCCGCCCAGCAAGCACACTGCTCACCACGCCATCGACCAGGTCCCCTGGTTCCTTCTCTTAAAGAAGCATAAGGACCCCCACCTTCACTCCCAATGGTCCTTGGTTATTGCTGCCTAGAACTTGTTGTTCGTGCACTTCAGAACACACCAGACATGTCATAAAAACCACAGTGCATGTTAGGTGAATTTAACACTAGACCTGTATGCTCCTTTGTCTCACCCCTTTACCAAATGTGTGTGTTGAAAAGCTCTTACTTGGAAAGGGGTGAGAATCCCTCTCTGTTGCCTTGCACACACAGCTCAGAACAGCACCAGTCGGCTCCTCTCTGGAGCTCCACATGATTCTAGCTCATGGGCTTATAGTGGGGAGCCATCCAACATGCAGCCACATGCCTGCACCACCCCAGGGACCACTTAGGACCCAGCTAAGGTTCTGCCTCTTCACAGAAGCCTCTGATATTCCATTGCTCCCGGGGGGGGGGGGGGGACTGGCTCCTTCCATGTTTCTCCAGGCACCAGTCCATCACAGAACTGTATTCTAAGCCTAACCTTCCATCAGAACATGATTTATCATTGCCTCCCACCCTCTGTGTGGTGTGTGTGTGAGAGAGAGAGAAAGAGAGAGAGAGAGAGAGAGAGAGAGAGAGAAGTCAGAGGGTAATCTTAAATGTTGTTTTTCAACCTTTTGCCTTAGATATGGAGACATAGTTCCTCATTTGCCTAGGATTTCAACAAGCAGGCTAGATTCAGGGAATCCCAGAGCTCTGCCTGTCTCAGCCTCCCATCTCTCTTCCCTAGACTGACAAGCTCAAAGCTCCCTGCTTACCTTTTCAAGCAAGTTCTGAGGATCCAAACTCAGGTCTTCATGTTTGCAAGGCCACACTTTATTAACCAAGCCATCACCCCAGCCCGCTATATGTCAGTTTTTCAAGTTAGTCTTGGAACTCCTTCATGGCAGAGATTTCATCTTATTCATTTTCATGCCTCCAGCCTGGTATAGAATAGGCATTACACACACAACACACCCATACACACATACAAAGAGAAGTGGAACCACAGAAAGATTCATGCATGGTTTTCCTAAGCTGACTTCTGTAATTCTGTTTTTCTCCCCCTCAGTATGTTTTTGATGGTTTGGCCAAGGCTCAGCCACAGCCAGTATGGCAAATCCTTTCGGTCTGCCTTGTCCACATCCACAACCAACCAACCAAAGAAAATGTTCAGGGGAAAAAAAAAAACCTATCTGTTCTGAACACACTCAGACCTTTTCCCTTTGCCATTATTCCCTAAACAATACAGTACGGCCAATGTTTACATAGCATTTGCACTGAATTGTATGACATATGTCAGCTAGAGCTAACTTAAAATTCAGGAGAGGATTGCGTAGGATAAAAGCAGATGCACTGCCATTTTACAAAAGAGACTTGTGTTCCCTCAGATCCAGGAGTACGGAGAGATTCTGGAACCAATCCCCCATGAATACGGAAGGACTTAGTTTGTTCCAGGTGGCAGTCTTTCAGTGAGCAGCTCAAACTGCTTTAACGAGGGTTTAAAAAGAAGAGAGGGGACCAGGTATAGTGATGAATACCGTCAGTCCCAGCACTTGGGAGGCAGAGGCCAGTAGAGCTCTGTGAATTCAAGGACAACCTGCTGTACCTAGCGGTTCTACGATAGTGAGAGCTATCTCTGGGGAGAACATGGGCAAGAAGGCTCATCCACCCAGGAGATTGACGGATCCTGCGCTGCATGACCTTCATGACCTTTTCTCACTGTCTTCCCCAACATTTTCTCTGTGTTGACTTTCTTCTTTCCTGTTTTTCAAGTAGTCCTTCCCCCAAACAATACAAGACTGTCACCTGTTAACTCCCAATTTACATTCTTCGAGCTTTCTGACCTACTTTCTCCTCTAAATTCAAAGTCCCAAGGGGAAAGAAAAAAAAATAAAAGTCTAAGGGGGAAGAGTTCTGATAACCCACGTGGGGTCAAAAGCAGGATGCAGCCCTGTGATTGGTGGATTAAGAGCATGCCCCACCCCCTACTGCCAGAGTCATGAGAGATGTGACTGACAGTTGACTAGAGATTCAGGAAGTCAAGTGATGTGGAAGGAGGCCAATAATTTTATGATGATTATTATTATTATTATTATACTTTTTACTTTTTGAGATTATAATGCAATTACATTATTTCCTCCTTTCTCTCCTTCCTCAAGCCATGTATCCCCTTGATTTCTCTCAAATCCATGGCCCCTTTAATTGTTGTTACATTCATATGTGTGTGTATACATATACAATTGTTACATATATGTGTGTATGTGTGTATATGTACACACATATATATTATATTACATACATTGTATAGGTATAGGTTTTCAGGGCTCACCGTTTGGTACTGAATGAGCAATTCTTCTGCTCTTCCCTGGGAGGACTATTTCTCCTACTCTCAGGATTCTTTAGTTAGCAGTTAACTTTAGTTTAGTTAACAGGTTATTATTTTAAAACAGAATGTGTGGGCTACTAGTAATAACAATAATAATAACTAATAATAATAATAACTGTCTTATCCAAAACACTGAGGTGGTAGCCTACCTCGGCTCTGCCTGCTGACTAGAAAAGTCAGGTCCAGTATCTAAGCTGGAGGAATAGAGGGGTGCCTTGTGGCAAGCTAGCATCCTCCTGTCTTCCTCTGGCTCCCTAGACTTCAAAGGATATTTTGGTGGAATATTTGGAGAGACTGGCGGATGGCACAGACCTATAATGCCAGTACTTGGGACCTGTTAAAACTGTGGGTTCAAAGACAGCCTGGGCTAGAAAACAAAACAAAACAAAACAAAAAAAAAGCCCTGTCTAAATTTTTTTTTTAATTTTAAATAAATAATTTCTAACTTAAAAATAAATTGTTTTCTCTTATTCGCGTCCCTACCAATGTGACGCTGGGTGGTCAAACTCTCAAGCCCCTCAAGGGCCTACAGCCAGACTCTTTGACAAGCCAGCCCGAGGCCTCACCCCTCCCTGAAGCCTCTCTTCATTGGGCTCTTGCTAAATCGTGCCAGCCTCAATTAAACCTGAGGGCCAGTCCTGAGGCCAGCAGCGTGCTGTTCCAGGGCTACCTCTTGCCAAAGTGTTATCGTCAGGCCTCAGAGCCCAGACGCTTCAGTCTGTGAAGACTGATGCGTCTTGTCTGAGCCTGGCTCTGACACCCCGGGCCCCTGGCCTGCCCGGGGGCTTCTGATCAACGGCACTTTGTCAGCGCCCGCGCACCTTTAAGAAGCCTGAATGGAGACGTCTGCAGAAATCCTGGCCTGGGCAGGCCCTCTGCGTGTTTGGGTAAAGAAATATGCAGGCTGAGCTGCGGTCATGGCCGCCTGCGCCCCTGAGCTGCAATCAACATCAACCCCACAAGGACACAATATTTTCTCCCGATTTACAACACGTTCATTTATTTTGGAATTTCTGTGCCAGCTGAGGCTACAGGGCGGTGACAGTGGAAAAGTTGTCCTGAGGCCAAGCAAAAGAGGGTTGCAACTGTGCTCCTGTTCTGCAGAGAGGGTTCGAAAGCAGTAAAGAGGCAGCAGGGCTAAGAGGATGCCTTCCACACCCGGCGGCTCGCAGGCCATTAGGGGCCAGCAGGGGAAACAACTCATTTGGAGGTCCACTCTCGCTTCTGTGACGATCTGCAGAGAGGCCGCTGGAACCCTGGCCTCCTACAAGCTTCCCTGGTGTTACAAGATCTGTTTTGCTTCTCAAAGTTCCCCGGGGAGTCAGAGCACATGAGACACACATTCCCGACACCCAAAAGCAACCTCTATTAGAAATTATTGTGGAGAAGTAAAAACCTGATACGTTATGGCGTGAGAAAACTTTGACTTAATAGAAGGAGAGCAGGCCAAAAGGAACTCTTCCAAGCTTCAATGTCCATGTCTTTTTATTTCGCTTTGTTTTACTTTTTTTTAAGTGGGAGGGAGTGGCAGCATGCACATCAGATGTGCCCCTGGAGGGAGGCCAGAAAACCTTGGGGTAGTATGCTTGCTCTCTCATTCCTGACATTATTGCTTTGAGGCAGGGTCTCTCACTGAGTAAGGGAGAGGAACTCAAGTCTACATGCCTGCGCAGCAGTATTCTTACCCAGTGAACCATCATCTCCCCTACCTCAGTTTCCATGTCACTTATTGTTGTTTGGCTTGTGGGTTTTGTTTTGTTTTGTTTTGTTTTGTTTTCAATAATGTCTCATGTAGGCCAGGCCGGCCTTCATTGAGATTCTTGAGCCTCCTGCCTCTACCTCCAAGTGCTGAGATTTCAAGTGTGTGCTATCAAACCTACTTTTTCAACAGAAATATCTAACTGGCAAGCCCATCATTGGAAATGGATAATTTACTGACATACGTAGGACATTGCCCAACTCCTTGGCACTCAGCATGGGAGAGCTCCAATTCCTCTATCTTTCTGTTTTGTTTTGTTTTTCTTATTGCCACATTCACATATTTCCCATGAGGCTTTGAGGTACATCTATAAAACAGAACCAGGTGTTTCCTGAATGGCAGTACTACCAGAGAGGATCTTGGTGTTCCCCCATTGGTACCATGTCCGGGTTCTTTGTGTCTGAGCAAGACAAGGAGCAACAGCAATGAAACTGTGGCTTTGCTGAAGATGAAAGTAAAAATATGGGCGACTTCTACAGGCGGGAATGGGCTCCAGAAAAAAAAAAAAAAACAAAAAACAAAAAAACAGAGCTCCAAAGCCACCCTTCCCCTGCTCCTGGGACTTTTCTTTATAAAGAGAAGGGAAAGATGCCTGAAAGGATGGACATGTCATTACCTGTCATAAGTAACTGATCTTGTTTCCTGGAGGATGGTTGCACAATTGGTGAGGAGACGGTACAACTGACAATCGTTGTAGGTCACTGGGCCATCAGTCACTGCTGTTTGGCCCTGTCTTCTTCTTCGGGAGGTCTGGCTGTTTGACTCCTCAAAGCTGAGAACTTCTCCAGGTTGAAAGGTGCTCTGTGAAGGAGGGTGAGCGGTGGAGAAGGAAGGTGCCCTCAAGAGGATCCCAAGAGAACTCAACAGAAAGATCAACCTATTCCAGATTCACGAATGTGCCTGCAACTGCAGCCTGTGGCTGTCTCCACTGCCAGCTAGAGCTTCCTTCTCCGAGGAAGTAATGGGCACCTCGACTTGGGCAAAGGAGGAAGATCCTCAGTTACATTCTTCTCATCCTACTGAGCAGAGAACTGGTGGCCGTTTAGGGAAAGTGGCTACCCAAGATTACAGCTGCTGAGAATCAAAGCAGGTTAGGAACCAGTCTGGCTCACTGGCTGGCTGGTTATCTTAAATAAAAGCAGTGGATTTCATCAAGGTGGCTAATCATTAAATTCCCATTTTACATCTTGTAAAGCTATCCAACTTGCAGATGCGGAGCCATCTTACCTTCAGGAAAGCAGTGTCTGGTCCCTGTGAGCCTTTGATCACATTTCCATTATCCCATCCAACCATAACGTAGCTTGCGTTTCTGTTTAAATATAGCAACATGGGTAAATCGGTATGTCAATCTGACTAAGCCAGAAAAATGCCCATATAGCTGGTAAATCATTTTTTTTCTAGATACATTTGTACAGCTTTTTCTGGAAAAGATTAGCATTTGAATTGGTAGACTAAGTAATAAGCACTGCCCTAGTTATTGTGGGTGGGCATCATCGAATCCATTGAGGACAATCCATTCCCGTCCATAAAAAAAAATAAGGCAGAGAACGGTCAGATTTGCTCTCTCTACTTGAGCTGAGATGTCCATCTTCTCTGGTAAGCAGCACCTCTGACGCATGAACTTTCAGACCGGGACTTATGCCATCATGCACTCCATAGCTCCTAAGCCTTGGGGCTCGGGCTGAGTTACATCATCATATTTCTAGGTTCTGCATCTTGCAGATGGTAAATCCCAGGACTTCCTGGCCTATGTAACCACACAAGCTGAGTCATATCCCTATTGATTCTGCTTCTCGGGAATACCTTGACTGATAAAGGATTTGGTGTTCAGAACAGCACATTGACATTTTCTAAATTGGTTCTGAGGTTCCTGGAACTGTCTCTCCAATATGATCATAGTTAAAGATGTTAATACCTACTGCCAGTAATAAAGTGGCCACTGATGATCCATGGATGGAACTACTTCTTAGATTAAAAAAAAATTATACCAGATACTCCTAATAGTCCTAGTAAGCTATTTATAAAAAGCAAGGCTCTAAATGATTCTGTATTATGATCACTTCAACATGTTTTAGAAAACCAAGAAAACACATACAAATATTGATATAATGTTATTGGTCAAAGCGGTAAAAGAAAAACATGAATTTAGACAGTCAAATGCCAAGCATTTGGAATATTGCATAAATAACTTATATGTGTCAGTGTATGTACGCCCTAGGAGAAAGCCTTGTCTCTCATAAGCCTGCCAAGCCAGCAGTTACATTGCTTCTGGACACCCAGCCTTTGAACAGTGTCTGTTGTTAAGGTAAGGGCACTGAAGGCATTGACTGTGAAAAAAAGAGACTCTTAAATTTGAAGAGATGCCAAAGAGAGTGGAATCATTGGAAAAGAGACTCAAGTTTGGAAAGAAACTGAAGAAGGTGGGTAGGGGCACTTGGCTCATAGATTTTAATAGGTCTTCTTCATCTACATGGATATTTCCCTCTGCTTAGTGCAGCATTTCTATCCACAGTAGGCCTTTCTCACCACTGTCTGAGGGATTCACTATGCTTTCCTGCCATGGCCTCCTCTGGACCAGCTACCAGGCAAGACAATGATAACTCTCCTCAGCCTCCCTTCCAGTCCTCTTTCTTCTGGAACTATAATTCCACTCAAGCCCCACAAATTGTGGCCCATAAGGGATATTCCACTCCTAAAGGACTATTTGAGTTTTCTTAACTTGTCTTTCTGAGACAAGTTCTTTCTAGATATCCCAGGCTGCCCTCCAACACAATATGTATCCAAGGATTCTCTTGGATTTCTGATCCTTCTGCCTTCACATCCCAAGAGCTGGGATTCTAGGCATGCACAACCCCACATGGTTTATACAGCAGTGGGGATGGATCCCGGGGCCTCATACCTGCTGGGCAAGCATTCTGCAACTCAGCTATATCCCTGGTCCTGAGTTCTCTAGTTTATAAAATAAAAACTTGGAGAGAACATTCAACAGTCAGTGTATCTTAGTCACTGATCTATTGCTGGGAAAAGACACCATGACCAAGGAAACTTATAAAAGAGAGCATTTAATTGGAGGCTTGCTTACAGTTTCAAAGGGTCCACAGTCATCAAATGACAGGAACCATAGTGGCAGGGAGTAGACAAGGAGCAACAGCTGGAGTAGTAGCTGAGACTTTACATATGATCCTCAAGCACACGGAAGAGATACAGCAAGCCTGGGCCAGGTGTAGGCTCTTGAAAACTCAAAGTCCATCTCCAGTGATGCATTCTCCAACAAGGCCACACCTCCTAATCCTTCCTAAACAGTTCCACCAACTAGGAGATAAATATTATCCAAATATATAAGCCTATGGAGCCATTCTCATTCAAAGCAGCACAGAATGTTAAGCATGTGTGACAATACTGAAAGGAATATAAAGTCGGATCAGGATAAATTTATTGGTACAAATTTACTAAGCAAAGAGTATACATTTGATATCCATCTCAGGAAGTTAGAGAGGATTCCAATAGTTTGATTGGTTGGCTGGCTGAACTCTAGATCAAAAGATGGTCCGCTACCATGGCTGAACTTGAAATGTTCAGCTCCTACCAATTTGTTTAATGTAGAAGAAAAGATTCGAAGGTTTGAGGAGGTTAGACTCATAGGGCAGATTTGTCATTTAAGACCTAGTTAGCCACACTGGGAGGGTCCAGAAGATCTTTTGCCAATACTTTGAGAAGTACATTTGTAAGGAAATGCAACATCCTTAAAGAGCTCTAAGACTGTCCCTTTCTGCCAAAGGAACGTACATTAGGAATTATAGCCATTCAGTTGGAAAAGCTAACTGCATTGGGAGTAGGCAGATCCCACTGTGGTAGAGGCCACCTGGTGTAAGTCCTCTGCTGAAGGCAGAGATTATTTTAGTTGACAATCAGATCTTCATGGCAATTCAAAAGAGGGTGGCCTGTGTAGATCTACTGTGTAACCTGGTTAATTACAGTGCTTTTAGAAGTTCATTAAATTCTCAATAGTTCTATGTACAGAGAAGTTCCAAGTCAAGCTACCTCTCAACCTAGGTGCAGTGGCACACATCTGTATTGCCAGCACTTGGGAGGTAGAGGCAGGAATAATTCAAGGCTAGCCTCAGCTACATGGTATGTTTGAGTCTGGCTTGAAATACATGAGACACTGTTTCAAACAACAAAAACAAGAAGGAAAAAACAGGAAACAAGTGAGGAGCCTGACACAGAGGACCTCTGAAAAGCTCTGCCCTGCAGACTATCAAAGCAGATGCTGAGACTTATAGCCAATCTTTGGGCAGAGTGTAGGGAACCTTATGACAGAAGTGGGAAACAGTAAGATCTGGAGAGGACAGGAACTCCACAAGGAGAGCAACAGAACCAAAATATCTGAGCACAGGGGTCTTTCCTGAGACTGATACTGCAACCAAGGACCATGCATGGAGATAACCTAAGACCCCTGCACAGATGTAGCCCATGGCAGTTCAGGGTCCAAGTGTGTTCCATAGTAATAGGAACAGGGACTGTCTCTGACATGAACTGATTGGCCTGCTCTTTAATTACCTCCCCCTGAGGGGGGAGCAGCATTACCAAGCCACAGAAAAAGACAATGCAGCCACTCCTGATGAGACCTAATTGACTAGGATCAGAAGGAAGGAAAAGAAGATCTCCCCTATCAGTGGACTTTGGGAGGGGCATGCGTGCAGAGAGGGGATGAAGGGAGGGATTGGGACCAGAGGAGGGAGGGAACCATAGGGGGGATACAAAGTGAATAAAGTGTAATTAATAAAGAATTTTTTTAAAAAATCAGAACATTTTCATTTCTCAATTTCCAGACTTGAACCATGTTATACACTTAGAACTTCTTGACTGAATGAGAGACCAGAACAGTTCAAAAAAGGATCCTGATATACTACTGCATTTTTATTTTATTAATTTTTCTCCAGCCCTTAACAAAGGTACTTGTGTCCTTTCATCAAGGTAATTATGCACTGATATCAAGAAAAGAAACAGGCCTATGAAAGAACTACTAGACACTGGCTCTAAACTGACACTGAGTCTAGAAAGTCAAAAGCACCACTGTGACCCTCCAGTCAAAGCTGGGTCTTACGGGATTAAAGAAGATCCATGTTACAGTTGGTTCAGAAAGTACCCAAACCCTTCCTGTGATTGTTTTCCAGGTTCCAAAAAGCATAATTGAAATAGTCACACTTGGGCTGAGCAGTTGAGACCACTGGCTGCTCTTCAAGAGGACCCTGGTTTAATTCCCAGCACCCACATAGCAGCTCACAATTGTCTATAACTCCAGTTCCAGAGCATCTGGTACCCTCACACAGACATCCATGCAGGCAAAACACCAATACACACACAAAAAATAAACTTTTAAGGGAAAAAAAAGAAATAGTCTACACAATGGAATACTACTCAGCAATCAAAAAGGAGGAAATCATGAAATTTGCAGGCAAATGGTGGGCTCTAGAAAAGATCATCCTGAGTGAAATATCCCAGAAGGAGAAAGACAAACATGGTATATACTCACTTATATAGACCTATAAGATATGATAAACATAATGAAATCTATACACCTAAAAAAGATAATCAAGAGAGCGGACATGGGGTAAGATTATCAATCCTCGCTTAGAAAGACAGATGGGATGCGCATTGAACATATGACAGGAGTCTACTGAGCGCATTTGAAAGACTCTAACTAGCAGTGTTTTCAAAGCAAAGACTCATGACCAAACCTTTGGCAGAGTACAGGGAATCATAAGAAAGAAGGGGAGTTAGTCTGATGAGGAAAGGATAGGAGCTCCACAAGGACCAAATATATCTGGGCACAGGGTCTTTTCTGAGACTGACATGCAACCAAGGACCATGTATGAATGTAACCTAGAACCTCTGCTCAGATGTAGCCTATGGTAGCTCAGTAACCAATTGGTTTCCCATAGTGAGGGGAACAAGGACTATTTCTAACAGGAACTCAATGACTGGCTCTTTGGCCTCCCCACCCCCCCAAGGGAGGAGCAGTCCTGTTAGGCCACAGAGGAGAGCTTTGCAGCCAGTCCTGAAGATACCTGATAAAACAGGATCAGATGAATGGGGAGGAGGTCCCCCCTATCAGTGGACTTGGCAAGGGGCACGGTGGAGATGAGGGAGGGACTGGGAGGGAAAGAGGGATCGGGACACGGCTGGGATATAGAGTTAAAATGTAACTGATAAGAAAAAAATAAAATTAAAAAAAAAGAAATAGTCAGACTTAGCTGTCAACAGAATCTCTAAATTCATTCCATGACTTGTAATGAAACAAGGGTTATTAAGCTAGAAATGGCCAATGGAAGCCATTAAAACTGCCTCTGCCTAAGAAAACGGTCCATCAAAAGCAATTTTACCTTCTAGAAGAATGGCAGACATCGATAGCACTACCAAAGACTTGGAAAAAACCCTGTTAGTGATTTCCACCACATTCTCATTCAACTCTAACACAGCTTACGAAGAAGACTGATAGGTCTCAGCAAATGGCAGCAGGTTATTGTAAACTTAGTCGCGTGATGGCTGCAATCGCTTCTGATGTTTCAAATGCAGCACTGCGAGTTGAGCAATTTAACACATCACTTAGTTCCTTGAATGTAGCTGCCAATCTGGCAAATGCATTTTAACCCATTCCTGTCCACAAAGCCCACCCGTTGATTTCAGCTGGCAAGGACAAGCAGTAGTCTTCACTGTTCTAAGCCCCGGAGCGAATCAGCCTTCCAGGACCTATGTTCTGATTTAGCTCTCTCAGACTTTTGCTATCCTTTTCCTAATATGAGATATCACACTGGTCCTTCATGACCTTGTTCTGACTGGACCTAGTGAACGATTTGGCGTGTTACTCTAGCCCATTTATCGGGTGACCTGAAAAGCTAGGCTGGACGGGGACGCAGAATACAAAGAGTGTCCAGGCTGCTGTACAAGCCACTCTGCCACCAGGGCCAAGCGTGGACGCAGGTGTTACTTGAAGCCCTCATCATAGTCACGCTGGTGAATCCAAGTCTAGGCTAAAGTTAAAATTATGGAGTGAAGCCCTGCTGTCCCCAACCAACATCCTCCCTCCTCGTAAAGACACTTCTTGGTCTGCTACCACCAAGTTACCAGGAGACATGAGTTGCCCATTAGGAAGTGCTTGCCATCTGACCCACCAAACTGTAAAGTTAAATGAACACAGCAACCCTCCGCTACCAAATAGAAGTGACGTGAGCCAAAAACTTCCATCCACAGAGCTACTGAATGCCTTGTCTGTTGTCATGGTACTCCATTTAGCACTGATTTGATCAAGGAGCTCACTTTATACCAAAAGAAACGTGTCAGTGGAATTCACTGCTTTCCTACCATCATAAAATAGCTGGGTTGATAGAATAGTGGAATGAACTTTTTAAGACCCTGATATAGCACCAACAAGGTGGAAATACTTTACCAGATTGAAGAACTTCTCAGAACATGCTCTAAGTCGGTATCTAATTGGTCCAGCACCCTGGATTGATGACATATTATCGTCTTTCTGTCACCATGACAAAATACCTGAGATGGTCATCTGAAAAGGAGCAAAGATGCATGTTGGCTCGTGGTTGTCAGAGGTCATAGTCTGTGGTTGTTCAAGCTTTTTGCTTTGGACCTATGTGAGCCAGAACATTGTGGCAGCACTTGGCGAAGAAAGCTGCTCACCTCACAGCAGCCAGTGAGCGGAGACTGGGAGGAAGAAGGGGGGCCCTCCAGGGAATTTTCCTAAGAACTTAATTTCCTTCCACAAGGCCCCATCTCCTCAAGGTTCCAATATCTGTCAGTGGTTTCATAGGTTGACAACTGTGCCTTTAGCACACAAGCCTTGAGGAGACACTACAGATCGAAACTATGACTCGTGAGTCCAGCAACGGAAGGGTGAAAAGGAGAAAGGCCACACACATTACTGCACCTAGAAACCCAGGAACATGGAAACATTGGCTTCATGCTCTGACATTACACCGGCCTCAAGCGATTTCCTCCAGAGGGAGGAATGTTCCCACCGGAGACGCACCAGAGATTCTGTTTGAACTAAAAGCTGTCACTGCCACCACCCAGGCACTTTGGGTGCCTCACACCCTTCTAATCATCAGGCAAAAAAAAAAAAAAGGAGGGGCAGAGAACGGTTATGGTTATGGTGTTCCTGGGATGGCTTATCAGATCTACCAAGAGGAAAATGCACTATTATTACACAATAGAGATTTTTTTTTTTAATTGTGAAATACAGGAAACCCTTCAGGTGGCTCTTTGTATCAGTGTGCCCTATAAGGGAAAAAAAAAATCACTGGGAAACAACAACCCATCTACACCCTTTAGAAATAAAGATTTCGGTTACCCTTGTGGATTGAAACTATGCCCACCTGAGGCGCTTACTGAGCATAAAGCAAATAGAGACAGGTTAGCAGTAAAACATACCAGCATGCCAAAAGCATGACCAGTTACAGAAACGAGAACTTTAACCATTATGCAGATGCTCTCGTTTTTCTAGTCATACGTTTGTGTGTATATTTACATACATTAAACAAACATATCTGTTTGCTCTCCTTTCTTCTCCCTCCACAATGTAACACGGAGTGCGATGATGACTTTTCAATCACTATTTGAGCATCATTGACTTCACAGCGTAGCGCGTAAGTTATAGGATGTCAGAAGTAAATGTCACTCAAGGGACCACATTCCTGTCTAGAGAAAGGGTTGGTAGTGTGTGTGTGTGTGTGTGTGTGTGTGTGTGTGTGTGTGTGTGTGTGTGGTCTGAGGATAGATGTTAGGTGGGAACACGACTCTGTTGTCTGTAATGAGAGATTTTGGTTTGAAGAGCTGTGCCTCGGTGGCACCTCGACAAAAGAGTGAAGCGTTCATGTTGAATTATATGTGTCAACTTTGCTAAGCTAAGAAACACCCAGGTTTCCAGTAAAACATCAGTTTCCAGGTGTGTCAGAGAGGGGATTTCCAGAGAAGATCAGTGCTTTGTCGGTTGCTTCTCTCTACTTTCTTTTTTCACAGTTTTACTGAAGTATAACAGACAAATAGAAAATGCAAGACTTTTACAGTGTGCAACGTGATCCTTTTTTCATCTATGTAGACATCATGAGGTGATCCTCTACAATTGGGGGAAGCAATTGGATGGAAAGTCTAGGTGGTGAACACAATCGCTTTCAGGCTGGGACCATCCAACCCACTGAAGGTCAGGATGGGGCACAGTCTTGAAGGAAGGTGAACTTGATGGCTCTCTTGCACCAACATCCAAGTTGGCCTTTGTGATTAATACCTGGGTTTACTCTGGCTCTTCAAATTCTTGGGCCCTCAGACACATTGAATCCCACTACTGGCTTTTTTTTTGGGGGGGGGGTCTCCAGCTTACAGAGAGCAGATGGCAGGATTTCTTGGCCTCCACAAACTCGTGATCCCATAACAAATCTCTTCCCTTGTGTTATGTATTTTAAGTCACATATAACATTGTATGTATTTGTGGGGTACATTGTGATATTTCTGTCTACATAGATGGCATCTTATTTGCTAAGCTGTTAACTCATGAGTTTATGAATGCCAAACTCGTGGCCAACAGCACCGTAACTCATCATCAAAACTTGTCTAATGCATATATTTTCTCCATGGGCACATAACAGCACACGTGTGATTGGGAACACGAGGCAGAACTTCAGCACATATGGTGAGTCCGTTGTAAATAGTACAACCACCATCAAAGTCACAGATGCAAAAAAAAAAAAAAAAAAGTGGCACTGCTCAGGTCATGAAGAGGATGCCTGTTCACAGCACGAGGACTGAAACCAGAAACCAGATCGCCAGGCTTGACTTCTGCTGAAACGCACATGGTGAGCATTGTAAATCTGATCGTTCTTTGCACTGCACTTTGAATGACCACGAAAGCAGCAGCAGAGTTCATCGGGGGTTACCTAGAAACTCGGCAATGGCAAATTCATAAGTAGGAAATCTACAAATAAAGAAAATTAATTTATCATCTGAACCAGCAGAGTCTCTCTCTCTCTCTTTGTCTATCTATCTATCTGTCTGTCTGTCTATCTATCCACCTCTATCTATCCCTAACTCTTTCTCTCCCCTTTTCCTGTGAGACAGGGTCTCCAGTAGCCCCACTGACCTTAATTCTTTATGTATCTAAGAATGACCTTGAACTTCTGATACTCCTGCCTTTTCCCTTCCAAGCTCTTGGAATTCTGGGCATTCATCAATTCATCACTACACCAGTTTATGTGGTTCTGGGGATCAAACCCAGAGCTTTGTGGATCCCAGGCAAACATTCTGTTCACTGAGCTATGCTACCAGCCCCATACCGAGACTCTTTTTTTAAAGTTTCACATTTACTTTATATACATATATACACATACACACACACACACATATATACACACCGTTTGTATGTGCATAGTGTGTATGTGACGGTCAGAGGACGACATGCAGGAATTGAGTCTCTGGCAGGAGATGTATGCCCCAGGGATCAAATTCTGGTCGCCAAGCCTAGAAGCAGTGGCCTTTACCCACTGAGTCATCTCATCAGCCCCAAGACTTTCATGAGTGGGAAGGGTTGTGATTGACAATACCAAGGCAACTGGTGGTGTAAATTGGAACTGTCTCAAACACATCCGGATACGTGATCACTCGAATTTTAGCCTTTGAGATCCCTTTGATGAAAACCATAGCACATGCATTTTTTTTTTTTTACAGACAATCTCAAGACCCTTGGGTTCCTCGGATTACACATGTCAGCCTGAAAGAGCAATTAAAAAGAATAATATACAAACTACAGCACGATAAAAGTATGACTAAAACTTGAGGCCGACGCAATGACTGACTGAGTTTACACAGAGAACCCTCTAGTGGGAGGCTTGGCATTCGTAGCAAGGTCACTAGCAGCACATGCTTGTCTACCACGGTCACTGTGACTTTGTCTTGGATACAAATCCACGCTAAAACTGAGTTCACCCACTAAGAAGCTGACCAGAAATAGTGGTGAGAACAAGCTGTTGGGGAGTCTTGGTGTGGTTCTAATGTGTGTGATCTTAGTGTCCAAAGCCAAACTCCATTGACCTTTGCCAGATGCCCTGTCCTCGTGCCCTGCCAGAATGTCTGCAACAGAAGGGGCACCGGACAGAAAATCGTTTGGACTCAGTAGAAAGTGCGCGGGGATAGCTCCCCTGAGACCAAGTACTAAAGATCCCTAAAAGGTTAACTGTCCTGTGGGCTAATGGGATGATTCGGTGGGTGAAGATACTTGCCTGATAACCCTGTTTGATCCCCGGGACCCACAAGGTGAAAGTACAGTTACCGTCCTTACCGCCCTATATTCACCTCCGAAAGAGGGAAATGAAGGGGTCTAAGGTCGTTCAAGGGAGCCACAGGTAGCCCTGAGAACTTACAATCACAGTTTGACAGCTTCGGCGAGAGCAGGGTTGCTGGGGCCCTGAGAGCATTTATCTTTAATCTCCCGCCATGCTTTTGGCCCTCCCTCTTGCTCACCTCTTCACTTGGAAGAGCACAGCTTCCCAAATGTGTGTTTTCCATTAACTCTACTGGCTCTAGTCTAAGCTAAAGGAGACATTTTCGTGCCAAATTAAAAATGACTTGGAAATGTGCATTGTGTTGGGAGAATTGGCCTTTTGAAAGGGGTGTGTATATATATATATATATATATATATATATATATTTTTTTTTTTAAACTGATTTCATCCCCTGCCTGCAGACAGGCCATCAAAGCATCCTGCCCCTGTGAGGCAGGCAGGGCCACCTCTGCTCCTTCCTCTTTACAGACTGTGTTAGCATCTCCATTATTTACCCCCAGGGTGGGATAAAGGCACAGTGCAAAGGCTAAGATCTTTAAACTGCCTTGAGTGCCCATTAAGCACATTAATAACATCCACAGTGAGACTTACCAATATAATTTCCGACTTCAAGCCGGGCGTGAAAGAAAAAAGGAAGTTAGCTGAGTTTATCAACCAAGGAGACCACCTTAAATTAGAGGGGACCACGTGGGGATGAGGAGAGGAGAGAATTAGCCTGAAAGACTTCAGAAGCCATTATTTGGTTAGTATTGCCCCCCTCCGCTCCCCCACATCACTTGAAGGAGTGGGCTGAGCCCCACGTGACCTCGGGAGCCTGTCCTCAGTGGTGCTGAGGCTGCACTTTGCTCTGGGAGGCTAGGGTCCTCATGCCTCCACAGAAGGATCAATTTTAACAGAATGGGAGTGAACAGGAAAATGTGTCTTGGGTTTGTGTGGTTGTTGCCTATTCTGTTAAGTGTGTGTGTGTGTGTGTGTGTGTGTGTGTGTGTGTGTGTGTGGTGTGTTGGATGGCAGGGGTGGAGTTAGAGGAAGGAGGTTGTTTGAAATAATAAAAGACACCACTTCCTGAAGGGTTTGGTTCCAGGCAATTCACATGTCTTGGAGGAGGATCCATTTTTTTTTTTTTTTTTCTTCAGACAGGCTTTCACTCTGTAGCCACAGTTAACCTGAAACTCACTAGGTGGCTTAGAACAGCCTGGAACTCACAGGGATCCTCCGATCTCCGCCTCTGGAATGCTGAGACTACAGACATGACCCACCATGCCCAAATAAACATGAATTTACAAGTTTGTTTGTTTGCTTGCTTGCTTGCTTGTCCTAGGTTTTTAAGACCAGTAGTCCAGCCTGGCCTCAAACTCCCTATGTAGACAAGGATTGCCTTGAACTCCTGATCCTCCTCCTGTTTCCATGTCTCAACCGCTGGGATTACAGGTGTGTGTCACCATACAGGAGTGCAATTTCCATTTCTGACCTCCCTTCCTCCTCACAGCTCTTTCATATGGATATTACTAAACCTTAGGAATCATTTTCAAGGATGAGAAAACTGAAGATTAGGGAGGCTAACCTTCAGGCCTCAGGACTGGTAAATTAAGAGTGAAAGTAAAGGCCTCTGGCTGCTAAGAGATAGGCTCCAGCTACTGATGCAGCCTGAGCATGTGTGTGGGAAAGTGTGTACATGGGAAAGCAGGAGGGAGGTTGAAGCAAGATCTGTTTATTTACTGGTTTGGAACAGAAGATGAGTTAGAAAAACTGATCTGAGGCTTAGGCCTGGGGCCTCAGAGCTGTGTGGGGTCAGAGGAGGGCCTAGCTGGCTGCCTCCTCCCCTCCTCTGGCAGCCCAAAGCCACAGGACCCAGCCTGCCAGTCTCCTCTCTTGCCTTTCTCATTAGCTGGGATTGGGACCAATTTGTGGATGCCTTTGGTGCCCTGAGGCTGTGTTTGAGTCATCTTCCCTGATGCTAAAGAGAAAAGAAAGGAGGAGACAGCCATCCCCCAGGAGACTGGAGACACTGGGAGAGAGAGGAGTGATGGATGGAGGTCAGAAGGGAGAGAGGCCAGTGTGGCGAGGTCATTCCCAGCCTGGCTTTCTTTAGCCTCACTCTTCTCTGGAGACCTGCTCCCCCGTGAGATCACCTCCCACCACAGACTTCAAAAAGAGAGGCTCCTTCTAGGATCAGCTCTCACTCTTCTGAGAATGGTTAACTTAAGGGACCCACACTTACATTTCCTCCCCACACCCGAGACCTCCTAACACCAAGGAAAGAATCCACGTGGAACTCAGCAGGACTCAGGACAGCAGGGAAGACAGCTCTCTGTGCCAACTCAGGTGATAGGTTTCATTTCCTCCAGAAATTGGCAAGTACCCATGAGCTTCTGGGAGAGTAAGAGGAGTCCAGGCAGGGAAGCAAGTTGACATAGACTGGAGGACTCAGCCTGGTACAGAAATGGAGTTCATCTCTTTGAGCGATAGGGTGTTGGGCAAGCCACTCCGCCTCTGGGAGATGCGATGTCATTGTGTCTTCTAAGAATGGAATTAGAAGCCATCCCATGCCAAACTGATGACTGTTGATGCCATCAGCTAAAAGAATGTAAACTATGGCCACCTCAAATACCTTGCCATAGGGGTTAAGAGTACTGGCTGTTTGTGCAAAGGACCCAGGTTTTGTTCCCAGTAGCCACGTGGCAGCTCACAACCAGTCCAGTTCGAAGGGACTCAAGGCCCTCCTTGACCCTCCAACGGGTACCAGGTACACACGTGGAATACATAAATACTTGCAGATAAACCACTTACGCACATAAAATAATAAAATAAAATGAGTACATTTAAAAAAATAATTAATAAAAAACTCATTGTGTTGGGACATCGACATAACAGGAGCATCCTGCACCACCATTTCACCTAGACCTCATGAAAAGTCTAAGACAATTGTTTTCTCTTATCTACAGACATGTAAGCAGGGGCTAAGTGAAATAATTTTTTAATACCGTAAAACAAAGTAAATAAAAAGGTTGAAATTAGACCATCATTGTGCACAGTGAAAGCCAAGAAAGAAAAGAGCGGGGAAAGCGAGGAAGGGGATGGGAAGCTGATATGAACTGTGCTGTCTGGAACAGAAGATGAGTTAGAAAAACTGATCTGAGGCGTAGGCCTGGGAGTTACAGAAAGTGGAAACACATTGACAGCAAATCCCATAAGTCAGGTACAGTGTGAGGTATCACTAGGTATCCCGTTGTTCAGAAATCCATAAAGGCTGGTGTACCCAAGGTCCCTCTTGGTCTCTAAATGTGAGCTAAATGTGAATACTCTCTATATATTCACTAAGCTCCTTCCATGTGCCAACTCTAACAAATAAAAATCAACCTAAGGTTCCAGAACACTTTCACTGACTTGTCCTTCTCCCCCGGCTGTGGCACAGACATGCCTATCAGCGCTGTGCCCATCACCACTCTTCTCCACGCTTTAGCTGAAAGCCAGCTCAAAACTTCTTCCCCAAACACTCAGATAACGGGTATCTTTGTGCCGCTGTGTAATAGCCATTCACAGCACCCCACACCATCTCCGCTTCTTTCGCTCTCTCTCTCCAAGCAGTAGTCCTCTTACCAAGAATCCATTGGTTCTGAAGTGATCAAAAAAAATAATGTTTCTAAGCCGGGAGTACAGCTCAGTTGGGAAAGCGTTTGTTGAGCTTACACAGAGCCCTGAGTTCTATCCCCAGCATTCTATAAACCAGGTGTGTTTGCCTGTGTTCATACAAGTACATATTCTCAGCAGTGAAAATAGGAGTTGGAGCTAGGAGGTCAACCTCAGCTTCACAGCCAAGTTTGAGGCCATCCCCAGAGTCTCTATGACACCCTTTCTCAGTAACAATAACAGAAGAGTTGTGTGGGATTTGGGGTGTGAGGGACAAGTGGACAGAGGTTTTCATGTAGCCTAAGCTAACCTTAAACTCAATAACTTGACCTGTAGCCGAGGATAACCTTGAACTCCTGATCCTTCTACCTCCACTTCCAATGTGATGGGATTATAGGCAGGAGCCAAAATATCCAGTTTAAGACATGGCTCTTTTGTTTGTTTGCTTGCTTATTTGTTTGTTTACTTTACATCCTGGTTTTAGCCCCATCCCTTCTCACCTCCCAGTCTCACACTCCCTCCCTCTCCTCCATCCCCCTCCCCTATTCTTCAGCAAAGGGGGGGGAGGGGTGGGGGAGGGGTCCCCTTTCCCATCCACCCCGGTTCATCCAGTCCTAGCAGAACTGAGCATGTCCTCTTCCCCTGTGGCCTGACAAGGCAATCCTTCCAGGGGAAAATAATTGAAAACCTGGCAAGAGTGCATGTCAGAGAGAGCCTCTGCTCCCCTTTTTATGGGACCCACATGAGAGCTAAACTGCCCATCAGCTGCCCATCTTTGTAGGGGGCCTAGATCCAGTCCATGCAAAGTCCTTGGTCAGTGGTGCTTCAGTCTCAGCAGCCCCTCTTGGCCCTGGTCAGTTGTCTCTGTTGGTCTTCTTGTGAAGCTCCTGTCACCTCCAGGACCTTTTCTCCTTCCTCCCACTTTTCCACAAAGCTCCCTACACCTCTTCCAATGTTTGGTTGTGAGTCTCAGCATCTGTTTCGAGGTGCTGCTGGGTGGAGCCTCTGGGTGGGGGACAACTCCGCTTGACTCGTGCCTGCAGGCACAGCAGCGTATCATTACTGGTGTTGGTTGGTTGGTTCTTTCCCATGGGGTGGCTCTTGGGTTGGGCCAGGAATCGGTTGGAACTTCCCTCCGTCTCTAGCTTTTACAAAAACCCTTTCTTAGCCTCTTGCAACAGGGAAACATTTTACTTTCCTAGCAAGCCCGGAATATCGGAAGATTATATTGTGTAAGCCTGTTGAGTAGGTAAGAAACCTGGGGTCCTTGGAATTATACACAGTGACCCACTCAGGATGGCACAGCTGATATTGGCCATACTCAAAGGAGAGCTATTCTTCTGATCCATCCTCCCCAGTACAGCCTTACACAGGCTGCAAATTAAAAGCCATTAGAATCTTATTGGAGCACCTCTTTTTAAAAATATACCTTGTTTATTGTACGTTTGCACAAGCGCCTCAACACGTGTGTGGAAGTCAGTGGACAACTTGCCAGAGTTGGTTCGCTCTTTCCATTCTACCACGTGAATCCTGGAATTCAAACTCAGATTAGTCTTACTTGGGGCCAATCACCTTTACCTGCTGTGCCGCAATCTCATTGGTCCTTGACAGTATAAACTGCCCATTCTGAGTGAGTAAAAAGCATGCTATGATTGGTGTGCAACTTGGAACACTCTAAAAAGAAAACTGGTGGTAGGAAAATTATCAGTGCATGAACTCTTTGATCCAACAATTCTTGTGAGGCTCTATTTTAAAGAAATAAAGTACACAGGAGGCACGTGGCAACATTGGCTCACTGCAACTTTATTAAGAGGGAAATGGAAAGAGGAAAATGGGGGCTTGAGAGACGGCTCCATGGGTATGAGCACTTTGCTGCCCCTGCAGACAGGAGCTCAGTTCCCAGCACCCACATCTGAGGGCTCACCGTAGCTGCAGTTCTAGGGGGTCTGGCCTTTTCTGACCACCACAGGCACTGTACGCATGGGTTGTTTGGCTGGCGAATGGTGACCAGGTGAATCTTCTTATGGGAAATATTAAAATTCAATTTTGAAATCTCTGTGATGGTTCCAAGAGGTACGTGAAAAATGTCACTGAGACAGACCCATGGGGAACTTCATTATCCTGATGACCAGACCAGCCAAACAACCCATCCCTGTGCCCTCAAGGGAGAGCCCTGCTCTGGATATTTGCTAATATACAAATATATTAGTTGTATGACATGCTGAATGACAACCACATAGACATATCACAGGGGAAGAAACATATAACACCCAACCATGAACCCTGGCTACTCTAGGGAGGAATGAGAAAGACATCCAAGCTTTTGGTTTTCTTTTTATTATTATTATTGTTTAATGTTTTAATACCGTGTTGTGTTATGATTTTAAGCTATCAAACTTTAAAAGGTAAAAAATATCCATGTATGTATAATAAAAGAGACTAATTTTTGAAAACCAACAGGAATTTGGAAAGGCAAATGAGGCCTCTTTCTTTCTAATTCTCATGATCAGATTGAATTCCTATTATGTGCTATTATATATATAAAATAAAAGAATGGCATATCTGGGCTATTTTGGATGGTTCAGCTGTTAGGAATACTGGCTATTCTTTCTGAGGATGCAGGTTCAATTCTCAGCACCCATAGGCCAGCTTACAACCACCTGTAACTCCAGTTCCAGGGGACCCACTGGCCTCAGCAGACATTGGGCACGCGCATGCATATAGGCAAAATACTCATACACACAGTACAAAAATAAAAATAAAAAAAAGGACACCCTATCAACAGCTTATCAAACAGAGCTGTGGGGAGAGAAGTGGGTAGTTCACCTGTCCTATTTAGAATCTGGAAGAGTGTTTTTAGTTACTTTCCTGGTCTCTGACAGAAGCAATTTAAGGGATGAAAAACTTACTTGGCTCACAGTTTGAGAGGGCATTGTCCATAGTGGTATGATAAGCATGACAGAGTTCACAGCACTTAGCTGAGTCTTACATCTCCACAGATCAGAAAACAGAAAGGCTGTGGGCTTGAAAGAGGGCAGGGTTAAACCCTCAAGGGTCTTTCCCCCTCCCCAGCAACCCACCCCCACTGGTCCCTCTTTCCAGAGCCTCTGACAACCACCACACACCACACTGATAGTCAGGAACCAAGTATTCAAACACATAAGCCTGTGGGTACATTTTCTATCCAAACCATAGCATAGTTCCTGGCCCCTATCAAGATCTCTGTCCAACATTACTGGGTGTCGAATGGATGGGGAAGAGCCCTGGATATACAAAGAGAAGTCAGTTGGCTTGATTTAAAGCAGCTGAGGCTAGGAGAGCGAGGGAACTGTGGCCAAAGAGCAACAACCGTGAGCATAAAGAAACACTGGTCAGTCATCAGCCCATGGAAGCTTTTCCTATCGCAGACACCCTGGATTGCTTTTACGTATACTAAAACCCCCAGAACCAATCCTTACCCTGAATTAAAACACTGCAGCCGAGCCATGAAAGAAGACCTCTATGTCCCTGTTTGCAGAAACAGTCCCAGGCAGACTTCATCTGCCTAACTGACTGAGTGACCTTTGCTGAGCTGTCAAAACGGCAGGTTGAGCCAGATTGTCTGAAATATCTAATCTCATTGCGTTCATAAGAATCTGTTCTCAGAAACCTGGGCTCTCTAGAGCCTGCCTGAGAGACCTTCCATTGAAAATGGCCAGCAGGGCCCTTCAACTCAGAAGTGCTGGCTCTCAGTGTGGTGAACTTTGACCTTATGATGTCAGCAGTATCTGGGGACTATCGAGTCCCCCTTTTTCTGAGGGCTTCAAATCTCAGCCACACCCATGTGAATACTGATCTCAAGTTAAGGTTTTCCCTGAGGTTCACATGAGGCCTCCCAGGAGTAGTAGGCCACCGACTTTAAATTTAAGACCTAGTTCCAAGCCCGGACCCACAATTCACCAACCAGATCATCTTGAGAAGAGACCGAATCCCTCTTGGCCTCAGTTTCCACTTATTTGACATAGGCATGGTGACAGTACCTACCATATACCTTTGCCTGGGAACCTCCGACACAGGACCAGCAGCATGAGTTTTGTCGGATGTATAAAGGAAAAAGGCTGTAGTCACCGGGTAAGAATCTGAAAACTGAGTTCAAGGAGATATCCTTAGTCACTGCCTTCCTCCTTGGCTGGGCTGGAATGGGTCTGGATGGGATGCTAAGAAGTTAGGATGCTGATGAAGCTCTGCCGTCCTCAGCCTTTTCTCCCTCTCTTAATGTTCCATTCCTCTCCTGCATCCTGATCTATACTGGGCTTTCTTAAGTCTGCTCCTCCAAACAGAGATGTTACAACAAAATACCAAAAATCAGAAACGGCTGGGCAGGTGTGGTGACACCTTAATCTCCGCAACCAGGAGGCTGAAGCAGTAGAATCGCAAGCCCCCCTAGCGGAGGCTATGTGGCTAGACGCTATCTCAAATAAACCAAAGCAGAGCAAGAAGGGAGAGAAAAGGAGGGGGATAATTAAGAAAAAGGAGGCGGAGGGACTCATGCTACCAATTCAAGCCTAAGAATCTCAGACCCTCCCAGATCTCAACCCCGAAGCCTGTCAATAAAGAAGAGTCCCCTAGGAATAAACTCCCAAACTTTGTTTTCTAATGCTTTGATGACCTGACTTAAGGTCCTTGCCTGGGCTTAGCTTAGACCCAAGGGTTGTGCAAAGACAAAGTGGTCAGCCCTAAGCTCCGGGAGCCTCAAACTTGATTGTGGTCATCAAAGCTCTACTCTTGCCCCTCGCATACCTACCCTCACGTCTCTGGGTTGCACCTAAATTATCAGACACATAAATGGGCAGACTGGAAACCAGCCAGTCTGGAGTGTCTGTGAAGACAGCAGCCCTGTGCTCTCAGATTGTTTTAATTTTCCCAGGCAGCTCAGATCTAACATGAAAAGTGTGCTAAAGTGAGAGTATCGCTGTTCGCTGGAAATAGCACTTCACAAGTGAAAAATAAATCCAAACAGCCAGTTGTAGAAGCTGGCCCTCCTCAAAAATGCAGCTGTCACCAAAAATACATTTGAAATCTCTCTGTGTGTCTCTCTCTGTATGTCTATTTCTCACTGTCTCTGTTTCTATCTCTTTCTGTGTGTCTCTCTGTCTCTTTCTGTGCGTCTCTCTCTCTTTCTCCCTGTGTGTGTGTGTGTGTCTCTCTCTTTCTCTCTGTCTGTGTGTGCGTGTGCCCATCTCTGCCTCTTTCTGTGTGTCCTTGTCTGTGTGTCTCTTGTGTGTATGCCTATCTCTGTGTTTGTCTCTGCGTCTCTCTCTGTCTCTGTGTCTCTCTCTGTCTCTGTCTCTCACATGCACGCTCTTTCTCTCTCATTCCTTCCTTCTTCCTGTTCTTCTCAGTCTTACAATTTCACTTTAATTGCCCTGTCAGCTCTAAAGCCTGCTAATTGACGCCTATTTATTCTGGGTTCAAACTCCTCAGGAAGACAGGAGCTCCCCCCACCCACCCCAGCTACAGCTTCTGCTGATTTGGCATGGTTGTCTCCCTGAGAATTGAAGCTGGGTGCTGCTAGTGCTGGGGGCAGGCATGGGGGAGTCTCAGAGGCGGGGAGGGGGGCTGGGCAGGGGTTGGAGCATCTATTTTTAGTGAGGGTTTTATAGAGTGGATCCCTGTGGCTTGGCTCCACACTGAAATATTGTCCTCGTCTCAATGACATAAACACAGGGCAACTTAGAGATCTTGGCGCCAGCCCTGGCCGGAGCCTGTGAATGGGCAGAATGCTGGGGATGAGAGCAAGGACTCTACTGTAATTACAAATAAATCCACCCCCCAGCCCCAGCCCCACCCCCACCCCCACCCCCCAGCTCCCCGGCTCACTTAACATGGCAAAAAGCCACCACTTTTGTACAAATACGATGAACTCCAGTTATCAAGGGAGATCTACGAAGAGGATTTTGATGGAGCCGTGATTTCAGTAGGCTTCAGTTAAAAAGAGGAGGCCCTCAAGAAAGCAATTAAAAGTCACTCTCATGGGTGACAGAAGGCACGGAGGTAAAGCCGAGGCATCTTTCTTTGACTCCTAGAATAAAATTCAGCTTGTGGCTTAGCTCAGAAAGCACGGGGCCCTCAGCCTGGCCCTGGTACAGGAGAAATTGGAACTGATAAATTGGAACCAATTAACGCAAAGTCTCAATATGCTTCTCAGGAATGTCACAGGCCAGGCTGGACAAAGCTGCCCTCCCTGGCTTCAGACACGCAGCCACACTCTCCAAAGCATATTTAAATATAGCCTTGCTCCCCTAGAAATGTAATCCCAACCTTCATTTTTATCCTTGGGAGCTGGGGGCCCAGGCACGATGAGAGGAGGGAAAGGGGGATTTTCATCACCCCCTCCCCATCCCTGTCGTCCCCCACTCCACAAACCTGCAAATAAATAGAAAGACTGCGCCGAATTCCAATTGAGGCTGTCAGTCCCGGAATGGAACTTCTATCCCATTATGAATGTCATGGGTGAGACCGGGAAGACGTTTGACTGTGGCTAACACCTCCATTGAAAGGCCCTAATTGCAGTTGTAGGCCTGGCTGTTTGCAGATGCCCCTCTGTACACACGGTTGCATTCCTGTGAAAAAAGGGCATCCTATGAGAGTTTGCCCAAGGCCTCCCCTCAAGTCAGGACGACTGTCAAGGTTTCACTTAAGCTTTAAACCAAAGTTGCCCTATCGAAGGGCCAGGGGCTAATTTGGGATTCTGAGGTCCGGCCCAATTTGCCTTGGCTGACAGGGCTGTTACTATACCCAGGGAGGGGGGCCTGGCTGGAGTCACCCTCCAGCCTCAGAGGCTACCAGGAAGGGAGGAGCTCAGTCCGAAAGGACCCTTGAAGGACTGCTTTTGTTTTCAGGGTGAACTTCCTTCCACCCTGAAAGTGTCCAGAGCTTGGTGCAACCACAGCAGGGAGAGCAGAGAAATTCAATTTTCACTCGGCTACCGAGCCACCTGAGACAGGGAAACCGCCTCCTGAAGGGTCCAAGGGCAAGAGAGTTCTGCCCTGGCTCTCTATCTAAGGCCTCCAGGTACGATGGGCATGAAGAGGGGCCATTGCTAATGGTGCTCTGGCGCTCGCTCGCCAGACATCAAGGTTTCACGTTTTCACGGTGGTACGATACACACGTCATTTGGAAGTGTGCAGTCCACAGCTCTCCCAGCATCCTACACGGAAATCAAACTCAAGAAACTCCCCGTTCCCTCGCCCCTACAGCCTCCGGCAGCCAGCATTCTGTTTCTGCTCCTTATGAGTGAACCCTCCTTATATACAGAGTTAAGTACGTCCTAGGTTTACCGTACTGGAGTCCAGGTCACAATTCCTTTCCTTTAGTTTTTGCACGTACGTGTATGCCGTGTGTGTGACATGTACTTGGAAGTATGATGAGTGGGTGTTCGTGTGTGTGTGTGTGTGTGTGTGTGAATGGTTGTGTGTCGCTTTTCGAGTGCAAAAGCCAGCAGATCATCTCAAAATTCCTGCAATTATCCTATGGGCCTTCCACCTTGCCTTAGGTATGTTACTAAATCCACCTCTGGGGATCTGAACTCTGGGCCTCAGGCTTCTACATTAGGCCCTTCATCAACTGTCCCTTCTCCCGAGCCCCTCTTTTCTCTTTTTAAGGGCGAATAATACGACTGTGTACCATTTCTTATTCACCGGTTCCTCTCTCAGATAACAACTGAGTTATCTCTACCTCTGGGCAGTGGTGATAACGCTGTGCAAACCTGCCTGACTGTGTTTGGGGTGTGTGCCCAAAAGAAGAACATCTACTTAATATGCTAATTCTCGTTTTAATTCGGAGGGAGGTGTTTCTATCCAGAGTTATGACTGTGCTGGTTTACATTTACACCTGAAATGCATGAGTCTTCCCCTTTGTCCACATCCTCCAGGTGACACCTTTTTATTTCCCTTTGGTTTTCTTGTTGTTTTGTTTTGTTCTGTTCTGTTTTGCTTTGCTCTAGTGGGTCCGATATCTCATTGTGGTTTTCAACTCCAGAGATTTTCATCTGTGTTTGCTTTCCCTACCCCACTGTGCCAAATAATAGCGAAGCATGGCAGTACAGGCCTGTAGTCCCACCCCTTTAGAGGTTAAGGCAGGAAATGCAAGAGTTCAAAGTCAGTCCGGTCTATGAGGCGAGGTTCTGTCTTAAAAAAAAAAAAAAAAAAAAAAAAAAAAAAAAAAAAAA
>NW_026595981.1:13774299-13836854 GCF_907164565.1 Psammomys obesus | reverse complement strand
AGGAAGGAAGGAAGGAAGGAAGGAAGGAAGGAAGGAAGGAAGGAAGGAAGGAGGGAAGGAGGGAAAGAAGGAAGGAAAAGAAAGGAGGGAGGAGACAGAAAGAGGGAAGGAAGGGAGATGAGGAAGGAGGAAGGAAAGAAAGAAAAGAAAATGGGCATCAGTATCTCCCAAGTGTTTTGTCTTTCTACTGTTCCCCAGCAGTAACCACCATCCCCAAATTGGTATAATTCCCATTTCTGTGTAGAAACATTTGCTCATGGGCTGGAGAGATGGCTCAGTGGTTGAGAGCACTGGCTGCGGCCGTTTCAGAGGACCTGGGTTTGATTCCCAGAACCCACATGGAGGCAGACAACTGTCTGTAACTCCAGTGCCAGGGATCTGACACCCTCTTCTGGCCACTGTAAGCACCAGGCAGGCACCTCATGTACAGATATGTGTATGGACAAAACATCCATATACATTAAATAATTTTAAAAGAAGACTTTCATGTATTAAACCACCATCTTATGGGTCCCTTTAGAGTCTGCTTTTGTGTCCTCCCCTACCCTCACCCCTACCCTACCTCCCACAGGTGGGAGATGGAGCAAAAAGAAGTTGTATGGAAGAGACCCTGGCTTCGGAGTTAGTCAAAGAGTTCAACTACTGTTGTACCCCTTCCTAGTTAGGTGACCTTGCTCGGGTCACAACTTCTCTGAGTTTCTGTGTCTTCAGTTAGAAACTGAACTATCTTGAAGACCAGATGAAATAAATGGACTGTCTCACACCCCTCACACAGCACGAGCTCAGTCACTCGCAAACAGAGGAGGATGAGGAGGAAAGGGGCCGGCATCCCTGCACTGGCCGGGCTCACCCAGCTTACACATGTACCCTCAAACCATTCCTGTCTTCACCTCCTTTGCTCTGGCCCAAGATGGTGTGCTCGTGTACCAGAGCAGCTGCCCCATTTGCTTTTTTACCAAAACGTGCATATGTCACAGGGAGAGAGTGTCCCCTCTTTTCCTCCGAGTGGGAAGGAAAGTAGAGGAGGGACTGAAGCCTGAACCACTCTGTCAAGTCACCCTTCTTGGGGAAGGACATTCAGCTCAGGCTAAAGCCTGGCCACAGAAACTGTAACTCAATACCTTAATCTATTTCTTCTTCAAAGCACTGCCCTTTGTGCCAGGTGGACAGGGCCCGAGTGACAGGGAGCTGCCCTGAGAAGCTCTTGCATTGGGCTGCGTCATTCAGGCTGAGAAAAGAATACGCAAAAGGGGACACCTTTGACCTGGTTATCTGGACAATTGTGGCTGAGAACTGACAGCTCAGAGTACCTGAGGGATGTTAAAAGAATAGCACCTGGTCAGTGTTGACAGTGAACCCGGCCATCGATCCAGCCACCCCAGAGCACGCACAAGGCTCTTTGGCTATACAAAGAGGAATTGGACACCAGAGAGAGCAGTCTTGGAGAGATTAGTATAGCCTGTCCTTTTGGAAGTGGCTTCTGAGGCCACCTCCCCAAGAAGATAGAAAAGACTAGGGACAGGGAAACAGACTTGAAGGAAAACTCCCAGAGAGTTCCAGGTCCTGAAATCTCAAGGGTAGAGCAGAGGCAGGACCATCTTCTTTCTGAGGACGTGGAATGAGTTTACCCTTCCCTCACAGCAGCCACTGCTTCTGCAGAGTGGGCTAGGGTTAGTAAGTTGTTCCCTGCCTCACCAACTCCAACCCAAAGCTGCAACTTCCCGGGAGAGAACCAACCATCCCAGTCCAGCCCAGCCCTGACTCTGCTGTCAAAATCAGCTGCCTTTACCTAGCTGTGAATTAGTGAGGACTCAGGCTGTCAGGGGGCTACTGCAGCCACCAAGCCATCCCCAGCCCAGCACGGGCATGGCACTGGTGTGTACTAGCTAAACAGTTGAACATCTACCTGAGTCAACTTGATCTTTTTCTTTTCTAGATACCTGTGAGGAATCAGGTTTATAAAAGAGCAATCTTTACCTGCATCAGCTATATTCATAAAGAAATCAGCATGGAGCATGCCTTTAATCCCAATACATAGGAGAGAGAGGCAGGCGGATCTCTGTGAGTCCAGCCTGGTCTACAGAAAAACCCTATTTAAAAAAAAAAGAAGAAGAAAGAAAAAAATCAGCATGGTTTTCACCACCATTATTTCTTCCCAGGATCCATTATGGCCACTAACACCAATTAAACAAGTTCTGAGATTCATTCATTTACAAGATGGCTACCAAATACCAAACCAATGCTAGGTAACAGGAATATAGAGGGAGCCCTCCTCCTCCTCTTCCTCCGCCTCCTTCTCCTCCTCCTCTTCCTCCTCCTCCTTCTGAACTTGTCCTTCCAAAGTCAAGAGTGAGAGCAGCGTGCAGTGTGGCTGGGTAACCAATGAATGAGCAGTGTGAACGATTGATCGGAAGGGTACAACGGGAGAGGACTGAGGAGATTAACTGCCCAGAGCTGTGCGAGGAGGGAGGAGGTAATGCTTAAGCAAGACCTAGAGGTTGCAAATGGTTTTGCCAAAGGGAGACAGTGAGTAGATGGAATGTGTAACAGTGAGGAAAAACAGACTGTGCGTACAGACCTCCCAGGAGGGCAGCCGGGCTCCCCAGAGCTCAAGGAGAGCAGTGGGAAGAGGCAAAAGGAAAAGGCAGATTGAGATCACATCAGGGAAGTCATGGAAAATCATAATTTTATCTTCAGATAAACAAGGGAACCTTTAAATAGTTTCGAAGCCATCCGTTTTCTATAAATTGATTTATTTTAGCCCATTTCTCCTTCAGAAACACTAAAACATTTCAAGAAATGGGAGGATGCACACGGACAGGCCAGGATTATCTTTAAGCCGTACTTCTCATTGTGGACTTAGGGCCACTTTGGAGAGAGCCATCGACCTCACCTAACATCCCATACCTGTGAGACGAAGAACACCAACCAGGAGCCCTCAGAGATCTCACCAGACACCCACTGCAAACCAGTAACGATGGCCCTGAAGTCCCTAAAAAAGGACAAGGGCCCCACAACTTGCTTTGCTGTCAAAATATTTAGAAGAAGCATATTTAAATCACGGATGGAACAATGGACTAGCTCAGAAGTAAACGTTCACGCGGCCGAAAAAGGCTAAACCATAAACATTTAGTCTAAACTGTAGCTGCCTTTCCTTTGGGGCCAAGAGGGCTTAAAAGAAAAGCAGAGTTCTATAAAATGCGATATGCCCGGATTTTCTTACACCCGTGGCATGGTAATTAAGACATCACTTATTAGACTTTTAAGGGAAGAGATGAGGGAGGCTCTTGGCCTTTTTTTTTTCCCCCTCAATGTGCTTTGCCAAATGAATGTAGTAAATGATTTCTGAAAGGAGTGAAAAGGAGGGTGGAGCCACGCCCCTGCCTCATCACTTGGCCCACCCCCTCCCTGCTTCCTGCAGGCACTTCAAGGGCCCTTCTCTCAGCATTTTGGGGATTATCTGTGTGGGTTTAATCAAGCTTTACTTAACTAGGTAACATGGCTAAGCCTTCATGGGAGGAAAGAAATTGAAGCGCACCTGATTGATTTTGTAGGGAGGGAGAAAAACAAAAATGGTCTATATATTGGGCTCTGCTCTTCCATCCTAAAACGTATGAAGAAACTGATTGACAAGCACACATTTGATTAAAAACTTCCTCTGTGTACATGAGATCATTTTAAATTTTTTTCTAAAATTCCGATAACTAAGGTTAAGTCCTGCCTTAGAAAGTCCCATTGAAGCCACCACATGCTTACTCTACAATTGATAAATCGATTAATAAATGTTTATGTGGTTTAGATGATCCTTTTTGTTTATTATTGCTATTATTAGTAGTAGTATAGGTGGGTTGGTGGGTAGCCGTGTAGAGAGGGTGTGGGCTTGCGCATGCTAAAGTCCAAGTGCAGAGATTTCATGACACCTTCACAGACAGTTTTCTCCTACCACGGTGGGATCCGGACTCAGTGCAGGACGCTGGGTTTGTGCAGCAAGAGCTCCTACAGCGGAGCCTTTTGGACGGTGCTGCTTGTATGCTCTTAGTCAGGTGAAGCCAAAGAACAAAGCGGAAGACCTTTGCCTGGATGGCCAGGGAGAAGGCAGGAAGCCATTGTGGGAACTTTAAAGATGCTCTTTAATAACCTGAGAGCTCTTTCCCATTTTCAACAGGTATGTATCATGAATTCAAATAAAGAAACATAACACTTTTTTTTTTCATTGCAGAAATTTTTAATGAAGTCTGGTCAAAACAGAAAGGGGACAAAAAGTTATAAAAGGTCTGGGTTTTAGAGACCAGTTGTCTAAAGTGCAATGGGAAATCGAAAGTGTCATCCTGTTGTACTTGAGTTACAGGACAAGAAGGGGGGACATTGTCTGGGGAGATGACATGAGCCCTTTGTTGTAGTTGAGTTGCCACGTGCTACTGTCACAAGGAAACCTCCAGGCCTACAGAAACTGGCGACCCCTAAAGCCAAATGTAATCCAAAGCAAGAAGGCAGACACGTGGGAAACTCCCAAAGCCCCCACAGAGGTCATAACTCCGAGCTAAAAAGCCCCCACTCCCACCCCTTTCGACCCCACTCCCACCCCACTCCCACCCCACTCCCACCCCATGACCCTGGGGTGGGAAACTTTGCCGAGACTTGAAGCCCTCTTACCGCATGGTTCCTCAGTGTCTCCACCTATAAAACGGGGAGGGGATCTTACTCCCTCTTTCCCCTCCAGAAGGTCTGGTAAGATTCCAGGAAGACCCTGTCTGCAAGGCAAGGTGGTAAAATGCAATCTGTGCGAACACTGAATTCTAGTTTCTGAGACCTGAGACAGAAAAAAAAAAAAAAAAAAACAGGCCCCAACCTTCATCCCAAACCCATTCCGGACTGAAAAGCTGTGACCAAGCATGAGATTGGTTCAGGCTGCCTTTGCATTTTCTTTTGCTTTGCGTCTCAACCCGACGGTAGGTTTTTTTTTTGACTCGGGTATCATTTTATGTTGAAAGCAATCTCATTGCTCTGTAGACGTCTGAGACGGGAGATTAAAGCGTTGTGAAACAGTGTCTGTCACATATTCATACCCACGCACGCATGTACACACAACCCCTGCTCTCAGGGGCTCGTCAAATGTGCATGCCCCTCACGTTTCCACCGTGCTTGAGCAGTGAACCATTTAACCAAACCGGAAACAGAGCCCGCTGGCTTCGGAGATCTTTTCAACACCATCTCCCAGCTTTATTAATGCTTGGTAGTTACTTTTTTTGGGGGGGGAGTTACTTCTTCTGAATTCACTCATGTAAATCTTGTATTGATTTTTCTCCTCGAGTACAAAAACGTTGATTGAGCTCTCTTTTATTTTTAGAGGAGACTTACTTAAAGATGATGTAAAGTTACCAAGTGAGGCCCATTCTTTCCCTGACCCACACGCTTAATCTTATTCTTTAAGTATAGCCGTCATCACGAGTGACTTATCACTGTGTTTTTAAGAATCTCCTCCAAGTTCTTCATTCCTCACAAAAATCCCTACACAGAGATTTAAAGCAGGGGCTCTGGATCTGATGACCTGGACCTCCATCTTGATGTAACTTGGAATCAAGCTTTGATTTTGCCACCCTGAAGTCTTTTTCTCTTTGATGGTGTGTGTGTGTGTGTGTGTGTGTGTACATGTAGTGTCCATGCCTTAGAGACCATTGACTGTCTTCCTTAATGGCTCTCTACCAGGTCTCTCTAGCCTCACACTAGTCTTGAGAACCTAAAATCACCGTGCTATGGGGCTTTCACGATCTGCTTGCTTTGTTTGTTTGTTTGTTGTTTTGCTTCTTACTGTATTTAGAATCTCCTTGTCTACTGGCATCAAGTGCCAGCTCATCCTCCGGCATTTCAGTCATGTTCTACTCCTTCTTCCACAGCCCAAAATGTCACCAAGCCAGGGAGCAGTCCTCGCTCGTTAGGTTTGTGGTCCCCTAATGATCTTTCAGCTCTTCCATCTTGAGCACCGAATCTTCTTGGGGAGCCTTTTTGGACCCCCACACTGACATATGCCATCATGGCGTTGACATGTGAGTTACAGTCCTCTGTTCACGTCTCCGTTTTCTCCTAAAGCCTCTGAACTCCTCCAAAGGCATTCTGTCTTGTTCCTCATCAAGCAATACATCTGCCAGCAGGTCACCTGCCAGGTAAACCGATGGGTGAGTGACAATGAGTGGTCACAGGGTTCATTCTCAAAGGTGACCTAGGATTTGGATGGTCAAGAGTCAAAATGAGGGGAAAACTCTGAGGGATAAAAATTCAGGATTGGGTGAGTTGGGTAGCTAGAACCAGTGACTCACTAACCCGCCTGAAATGGGGTCAATTTCCAGTTTATGCCTCACTCTGTTGAGTGCCTGTCTCCTTGTTATCTTGAGCTTTGAGAGGATAAGGAAGACTAGACATTAGCACGATAAACATCCAGCCAAGGCAACAGGAAGAGAGGGCGGCTGTGGGGGGTCAGGGGCGAGCCCAGGTTGAGGTAGGTAGGTATCTATGTGTCTGCTGCAAAAAGAAGATACGGGGGACCTCCTGGCCAGCGCACTGCCAGGACCTGCTCTCTGAATCCTGAAGAGCCAAGGTAAGGAAGGAGGGCAGGACAGCAGTGTGCACTCACGCGTGCCTATGTCTGAAGGGAGGAGTTCCTAGGTAGCGTTGTACCTCGGGTCCACACACACAGGGCAGCTGTTTGCTCTAGCAATGTTGGTACTTATTGTCAGTGTATTATTATTGCCCTCCAATAAATGTGTGTCCACGGGAGTACGTACCTGTGAAAATCCACCAGAGTCTTCACTGCAGAGTGGAAAGTCTCTCCAGAGCATTTGGAGTTTAACTCTATATTGATTTGCTAAACAGTTGTCTCTCACAGACTACTTGCTGGCCTAGCAATAAGCCTGGAGCATTCACATCCATTTTCCTTTTGAAATACTAGATCACATTCGATGAAAATCCGGGACTCGGAACTAAATAGTGCCTGTTTTTAAAAGAGTGTGACAGGGGTTGTCGGGTTTCCTTGCCACAGGAAAACTTCGAGTTTCTCCTGACTTTATACATCAGTTTAAGAAACCCAAGGCCAAGCCTGCCCACCCAGGAGAGCCAGCCTAAAGCACAGAGGCGGCAGGCAGAGGGGAGAGACGCGTCTGCCGGCATAACCCCCACCCGCCCCCAGGCCCCCCACATCAGGACAGGCTAAACATGCAGAGGCTCCTGTCTCCAGGGTAGAGAGAGGCGCCCTCGTTAAAACTCAGATAAACAGTTTATCAGGAGATGAATGAGCCACCGGGCTCCAGAGACGGCTCCCCTTCACCAGCGTGGAGCCAGATGAGGAGGGGGGCTCTGACTGAGGGAGCCAAGGGGCTGTCAGACTGGAGCAAGCCAGTCAGTGCTCCTCTCCTCCTTTGGTCTTACACATTTTCTCTATTTTTGGGAAGTGTATCTCAAACGTATTTGCCACCTTTTCTCAGCCCGGCCCACATTTCAAAGTTATTCCCTCCTTTTCTCGCTCCTCCTCCTGTTTTGCAGCTTCACTCCTTTAACAGCTAGACATACAGGATTATAATGCACTGTGAAGTTAAGCAGGGTCTCTCAGCCTTCACTGGGGACTGGCGGTGGGGACGGGGTGGGAGTTGGGCGGGGGCGGGGGGAGGCTAATATGGACAAGCCTGCCCCAGCTCTCCCAGGAGACCACAGGAACACACCACTCCATCGGCTTGGACATATGGGGGTTGGGTTTATGATATCTCTACCTTCATCTCCTCCTGTCGATCAAGAGAAGAAAATGATAAGCATCATAGCCCTCTAACCCCCTCTGTCTTTGGAAGCTTGGCAGACATTACAGGTGGTGGGGAAGAATCCAAAAGTGATGATTGTCATATGCCTGAGACGGTGCCAGGCATAAAAGATGGCCATTCTCCTGCCTTCTACCTTAGCGAGTCTCATGTCCTCTGACTTTTTGCTGTCATATATTCCCCCAGAGAAGTAAAATGAACACAGCAGATTTTCAGATATCAAGTCTTCTGTCCCTTGAGCATCTTCCACAGCTGCCTCAGGCCTTCTCTTTCAGGAAATAAGAAAATATGCATAGAATCCCCCCCCCCCAGCTTCCCTTTGCTGTGACATGGGACCTGCCCAAGCAATTGTTTGAAACAATCTTTCAGTTCTTTGCAGGGCATACACCTGCTGTGGGGACTGCCAAGGCAGATGTACATTGTAGCTGCTGATGGTAGCTAGTGAGGCCCACAGCCCCAGCCAATGCTAAGGTCCAAACACAAGGACAGCCAGTTCAAGACCTTAGCGGACAGCAACTCCTCCCTGGGCACATACCCCATCCCACGACTTCCTTTCAAAGCAACATCTCCCCCTCTTTACCTGATCAAGCCCAGTCTTCAAGAGGCACAGAATCAACTAACGGAAATTCCATTGCCTGCGCTCCTGAAGGCCGGTCGGTCGGTCGGTCGGCAGCCATGACGGGACAGCTCAGCCATACACACTCAGAGAGTGGCTGTTGGCATCCCTTCCATCAGCCTTCCCACCACTTCCGCCCTCTCTTCTTCCAAGTAGAAGCAGCTGGCCAATTGAGGGCAGCAGGACTCTCCAAATGAACATTTGCTGACATCCCATTTAGTAGCTACTCGGCCCTGAGCACCACCCTTCCTGAGAGTTCTTCACCTCCTTTAGACACTGTCGTTCTAACAGGCGTGCACAGATGAGAAGGAAGCTGGCAGGCGTAAAGGTTGCACCGCTGATGAGTGGCAGGGCCGGGATCCCGGCCTCGCTCCACTCAGTGCAGAAGTCATGTTCCCGCTGAACCTCCACAGATGTAGTGGCAGCTCTTCCTCCACTCAACATGTCCCAGAGATCCTCTGGCTCTCCCCTTGTCTAGTGTGCTTCTTTTGTCTTCCAGACTCATGCCCTATATCTGAAGTAACCCCTCACCCCTTCATCAGATGGAGACATCACTATCCTTCATCCAGATTAGCTAAAGTTCAGCTCTGCCATTAAGAGAGTGGTGGTGCTAGACCCCAAGAGAAACAACCCAGAGTTATTTGGTACCTGAATATATGGGGCTGCTCTCCAGTGCAGAGTGGAGTGGGGCTACAGCCTTTCCAAGCGTGGCATCTCCCAACTCCGAAAGTGTGGTTTAACAGTTCATATGACATCTGCCCTGATACTCTTTTAGTTCCTCATAATAAAACTGAGCAGAAACAGTTACACGTGTCCAAAGAAAGCACGGTTGCAGAAACCAGCATGCAACACCAGCTGACAATTGTGTGGTGATCTATGGACCTTCCCAACGTCCTTTAAGTTCTTTCTTCCTGTGCTTGTCATCTCTCCCCTCCGGGGACTGCAGGAGTCTGGGCTGCAGGGTGAGGCCACCTCTGAGTTATCTCTCATTTGCCTCTCCTTCTCCTCATCACATGGTGGGGTTCGCCGTTAATAAGTCACCCAGTCATCAAGTATGCGTGGGTTCCCATTCTTTCTTTGCTGTTCAGCCAAATCTATCCAGCCTAAATAACAGGAGGCTCTGGGTTGGTTTTTAAACAGAAACAGGTGATTTGGGGGTGGGGCGATGGCTGGGTGGTTAAGAGCTTTGGCTGTTCTTCCGGAGAACCTGGGTTCAATTCCCAGCACCCACCTGCTACCTCACAGGTGTCTATAACTCATGTTCCAGGGTATTTAGTGCCCTTTTTCTGGCCTCTGTAGACACATGTGGCATATAGATCTGCATGCAGGCAAAACTTTCAGACACATAAAATAAAATAACAATAAACTTTAAAACAGCTTGCTTGACATTTCAAATAAAACGCAGGTGATCTGAAGGATACAAGAAAGAGCTAATGAAAGAGAAAACAGCACAGTAGTGGTCGCTGGTTGGAACTGACCCTGTCTCAGGAGGCTGGACTGGAGTTTATTTTCCAAAGTCCTTACTGAAAAATTGGTTTCTTAGTTAATTCTCAGCAGTGACAAAATCGCTCTGGGACATGTAATCTTCATGCGGCAACACACTAATGCCAAAACATATCAAAAAGTAAGGTCTTTGGGACAGTCACATATTATTTGTGAACTAGACTAGTGTTTTGGTTTGGTTTGGTTTTTGTTTTTTTTAGATTTATTGATTTTATTTCATGTGTGAGGGTTTTGCCTGCATATAATTCCACACATCACCTATATGCCCAGTGACCACAGGGATCAGAAAAGGTCCTCACATCCCCTGGAACTGGAGTTAGGGGTAGCTGTGAGCCATCATGTGGATGCTGGGAATAGAACCCCAGTCCTCTGCAAAATCAGCCAGTGATCTTCACCACTGCACCAACCCTAAGGCCTAGACCGATTTAAAAAAAAAAAAAAATGCTGATTGTTTGTCATTTCTATTTGTTTTTGAGATAGATTGGCCTAGAACTCACTGGGCACCCCAGGCTGGCCTCAAACTCCTGATCTCCTTTCCTCAGCCTCCTGTGTCCTGGGATCACACTGGTCCCAATAGGTCATTTTTTGGCTCCAGTGGTTATCAGATCAAGACCTCGTTGTAGACAGACCCCAGAGAGTTTAATTCTACTTGTCTGGACGTTACAGTGGAGGGAAGTGCTTCCCCCTGAAACTGGCCACCTCTCTCTTAGTGCTGAGGTCTTGCAGAAGGGTCATACAACAAAGCGCTCTCCTCCTTAGGGGACTGAAAGAAAATCTAGATGTTGGGGTGTCCCAGGCAGTGTCGCTGGGACTGCCTAACTCCCACTCCTGCTGAATTCCGGAGACAACGGCCCCAAGTCTCTCTCCTCCACCTCCTTCCGGACGCCAATCCCATCACCATAAAGAAACTGAGCTGGGTCTCGATCCAGCCCTCCATCCAAAGGAAAATTAGTGGGAGGGGTCAGGCCAGCTCTCATTTCTCATCAAAGGGATAATTCCTTCTTTTCAATAAGCAGTGTCCCTTTGATGGATGGTGAATCTGGATTAGTGACCTAACTTGTTTTGTTAGAACTTCAAAATGGTAGGGGTCAAAAAAAAAAAAAAGACCTGGAATTAGGTCACCAATCCAAAAACTGTAAGTTCAGAGTGCTAACACAAGTGACTTGCCCAAGGTCAACAAACATACACCAGAGTGAATGGCACCCAGAACTCGGGTTCTAGGACATAACTTCTATATCTTTGCTTTACAAGCCACTACTCTTGGCCCACTGAGGCCATTTACCCCAGCCAAAAGATGGAAACCTGCATTCCTGTGAAATCAGAGTACCTTGGGCGTTTGTTTACACTAAGGGCCTGGAGATCTTTGAGAAAAATCATCCAGAAGCATAAAGTGCTGGTCAGTACCCACAAAAATGAATAATAATAATAAATAAATAAATAAAATGGCACAGATGCAGACACTGGAACTGAGTCAGACAGAAGGGGCAGCCTACAAACCCACCCCACCCCCCTCCGGCCCGCACCCGGTGCAGTGATCGCAAAGGGCCAGCAGAGGGCGCGCCGCCCCCAGGGAGGCGACAAACTAGTTGAAGCAAACCGCGAGGGTTAGGGGGATCAGCAGGCTAGGATGATGCACCTCTCCATCTCTCCGACGCTCACCCTGTAGAACCAGGCCAAGGAGAAGGAAGAGGGTGAGAAGACCACCCCACTCCGTGGGGCCTGAGGGGCAGAGAAGCAAAAGAGCGCTGCCTAGAAATTTCATCACGCCGCGCAACGCTGCGTCTCTTGGAGTCACTGTGTGTGTGTGTGTGTGTGTGTGTGTGTGTGTGTGTGTGAGGGCGGTTCCTAGCAAGAAATTTCTCCATGTGCATGGAGCATTTTCCCGGGAAAATGCTCCATGCACATGGAGAAATTTCTTGCTAGGAACCGACCTTCCCCCCCACCCCACACACACACAGCCCGGCGTCTCCTCGCTGCTCCCCTCCCAGTGCAAAGCACCCGGCTAGTTGAGACTCCCCTCGCCCCACCTCGACAGGCCCACACCCCTCAACTCCAGCCCTGCACCCTCCAGCCTGGCTCCAGCGCCGCCGCGAGCTTTCCTCGGGACTGGCCCTGGCGGGGCGCCTAGAGCCCCATTGCACTGCTCCAGGAGAAAGGAGGGGGGGGGGGGGGGTTTGGTGGGGGGGGGGGGGGGGAGGGGGGGGGGGGGGGGGGGGGAGTGGAAGGCGGGGTGGGTGGGGGAGAGGGAGAGAAAATTGCGCGGAGACCTGCCAAGCGCCACCGCCGCTTGCTGCCGCCTGTGAGCTCCGGCGGGCAGCCTGACTGTCGGCTTCCCGGGGCATCTGGGTCCGGCTGGGAGCTGCAGGAGCCGCAAGCCGCCGCGACCGGCGCAGTCGCTTTCCTCTCTCTCTCCACCGCCACCCGCACCACCCCCCCTCTCTGCACCCCCCCCCCCGAGAGCCCGTGCGGCTCCAGCTCCTCGCGGGTGGAGGAGTGGGGGGTGGGGTTGTTGTTTGGGGGGAAGAAGGGGGAGGGGGCAACGCGGAGAGAGAGTCAGTGGTTTCCATGGTGATGGAGCTGAAAGTGCAGGAAATTTAAAGGCTTGAACCCTGCGAGACAGACAAACCGGTGCCAACGTGCGCGGACGCCGCCGCCGCCACCGCCGCCGCCGCCGCCGCCGCCGCCGCTGGAGTCCGCCGGGCAGAGCCGGCTGCGCAGCCCGGAGCGGGCGGAGGGAAGTGGCCCAGGACCCGCTCGACCGGCGGCGCCGCGCAGAGAGAGGGAGGACTGCCGAGCGACCGGAGGAGGAGGACGAGGAGGACGGAGACGAGGAGGACGAGGAGAAGGGAAGAGGCTCGTCCACGCGCCCCGCGCCGCCGGCAGCCCCGGGAAGAGCAGCGAGGAGCCGGCGCCCCCTGCGCCCCGCGGTCGCGCTGGAGTGAGCTCGGATGCCCGGCCGCCGCCGCCGCCGCCTTCCCGAGTAGAGCGCCGGAGGTGGGGCCGGGGGGAGTTGCGGCCAACTCGTGCGCGTCTCCTGCGCCGCGGCGGGAGCCGGCGCTGCGCGATCGGCTCTCCTCTCCCCGCGGCTCATGCAGCCTGCCCTGCCGCTCCTGCCCAGCCTCGGGTGAGCCGCCTCCGGAGGGACCGGGGTGAGGGGAGGGGGGGAGCGCTGCTCGGCGTGCTCTCTCTCTCTCTCTCACTCTCTCTCTCTCCTCCGGGGACGCGGGGACGAAGAGGCAGCCCCGGGGCGCGCGCGGGAGGCATGGAGCGCTGCCCCAGCCTGGGGGTCACCCTCTACGCCCTGGTGGTGGTCTTGGGGTTGCGGGCAGCACCGGCCGGCGGCCAGCACTATCTGCACATCCGCCCGGCTCCCAGCGACAACCTGCCCCTGGTGGACCTCATCGAACACCCGGACCCTATCTTTGACCCTAAGGAGAAGGATCTGAACGAGACGCTGCTGCGATCGCTGCTCGGGGGCCACTACGACCCGGGCTTCATGGCCACCTCGCCCCCGGAGGACCGACCCGGAGGGGGCGGGGGACCGGCCGGGGGTGCCGAGGACCTGGCGGAACTGGACCAGCTGCTGCGGCAGCGGCCGTCGGGGGCCATGCCGAGCGAGATCAAAGGGCTGGAGTTCTCCGAGGGCTTGGCCCAAGGCAAGAAGCAGCGCCTCAGCAAGAAGCTGAGGAGGAAGTTACAGCTGTGGCTGTGGTCGCAGACCTTCTGCCCGGTGCTGTACGCGTGGAACGACCTGGGCAGCCGCTTCTGGCCGCGCTACGTGAAGGTGGGCAGCTGCTTCAGCAAGCGTTCCTGCTCCGTGCCCGAGGGCATGGTGTGTAAGCCCTCCAAGTCCGTTCACCTCACGGTGCTGCGGTGGCGCTGTCAGCGGCGCGGGGGCCAGCGCTGCGGCTGGATTCCCATCCAGTACCCCATCATCTCCGAGTGTAAGTGTTCCTGCTAGAACTCGGGGGGCCCCCTGCCCGCGCCCAGACACTTGACGGATCCCAACCGACGCCCCCACACACACACCGCCTCCAACCAGTTCCACCACCCTCTAGCGAGGGTTTTCAATGAACTTTTTTTTTTTTCCTTCTTCTTCTTCTTCTTGGCTACAGAGACCTGGCTTTCTGGTTCATGCAATGCACTGTTTAACTGTGTAGGAATGTATATGTGTGTGTATATACGGTCCCAGTTTTAATTTACTTATTAAAAGGTCAGTATTATACGTCAAAAGTTACCGGCTTCTACTGTATTTAAAAAAAAGAAAAGCAAGCTAAGAAAAAAAAAAGAGCAGAGAAAAAGAGAGACTTATTCTGGTTGTTGGTAATAATGTTAACCTATTTATAGCCCACAGTGTCCTTCGCATGGCGAAGCAGGGGGGAAAAGTTATTTTTTTCTTAAAAGTACAAAGAGAGGGGGAACGTTTGTAGAAGGACTTAAAAAAAAAAGCTATTTTCCATTCTTCGGAAAGTGTTTTGATTTTCCCTAGACCTCGAAGAAGCTATAGAGTTCAATGTTATTTTACAGTTATTGTAAATATAGAGAACAAATGGAATGACTAATCATTGTAAATTAAGAGTATCTGCTATTTATTCTTTATAATATCCCGTGTAGTAAATAAGGAAGAAGTGCAGAACAGGATTAAAGAAAACCACTAAAACCGACTGTGCTCCACACTGTGATTCACTGCGTTGGTGATTGATGGGGGGGATGGGGGGATGTCGCCGCGCTTACCACGCCTATTGGGAGACAAGCTCGTCCGTCCGGACTCCTCTCCTGTGGGGTGATGAAGGTGACTGTAAAATGTTCAGCGTGTGTATGTGTGTGTGTGGGGGGGGGGGGGGGGAGTGTTACTCTCCAACCCCATCTTATTAAGTATCACGTGGCTCCTACCAAGTCTCGCAGGGGACCCTCCCCCGTGACACCAAAGCTCGGGCCTGTAGTGACCTCGACACCCAGCCGGCCCCCTGGAGCTGACCCCGGGCTGGGCAGATGAGGAGGGAGAGGGAGGGGGGGCGGCTGCTTTGTCCGGCCTGACAGGCCCTTCACAATGGGGACACGCGTCTTTCACACCTTCCCTGGGGGCGGAGTGCCGCTGAAACTTGACCCCCGAGGAGTGGGGGGGGGGTCGGAGCGCGCCCACCCTCCTTGCACCCCCACCGCCGTACCCAGCCCTTGTTAACCCTTTGCATGCCCGGAAAATACAGAGGTTGGGGCTAAAGCGATCTCTTGGATTCAACCACCTACAACCTCAGGGATCCTGCAGGCCCACGACTGACCAGGGAGAGGGAATTTAGATATCTGACACTCACCTGGGCCTCCTCCGGGGACCTAAGGAAGACTGAGGTCCCAAATTTCAGAGGGGTGTGAACCCGGGGGACAAATCACAGCCCTGGGATCTGCAGTCGAGGAGAGAGACAAGACCCCTCCCTGGACACTTATCCCACTGGGGGGGGGGGTGAGAAGGGAGGGGGAAAAAAACAGAACGGGATTTTGCGCTTTAGGGTCAGATAGAGGCACAGTGACGCCTTAGAGCGTCCGGGCAAACATCACTGCACCCCACCCCTTAAAAATCCAACTTCTAGGGACCGGCTCCGGACCCTCTCCCGTGCATCCCGCCACCTCAACCCCCCAGTGGCGGCCACCCCACACCCCTCCACGTGGGCCGGCCCCCTGCCCCCCCCCCCCCCCCCCCCGCCATCCTTTTATTTATCTTGGAAGCCGCGGTCGCACTCCTTCGCTCCCCTTCCCACCCCCTTGCCACCTCGTCGCGCCTCCCTCCCGGCCTCCTGTCCTCCGCCTTCCCCCCCCTCCGCCCCCAGCTCTCCCCACCGCCACCACACACCCCACACTCCGGAGCTGCGAGCGAATCTATGCTAATTATTTCAAACCTGCGCCTGGTCCCCAGCTCTGTCTCAAAGCCCCGGGCCCCGCCCTCCCTGTCCCTCCAGCTCGGCGCTTTCTTCCCTCCCGACACAGCCTCGGTGGCTCCTCATTTCAATAGCCTGGCCCGGGAGCCGGAGCCCCCTCCCCGGCGCTGCCTCCGTCAGCCGTGGGACAGACGTTAGGGTATTCATTAACTGGGAGCCAAGGAATAACGGCATTATTCCCCCCAGAGAGGGCACCCTGCCCCCGCGACTATCTGAGGCTTCATTGTAAAAGGATTAAAAGTTAAAGACCTCCATCTTATGATTCTTTCATTTAATCTTTCTGGCGCCTGGGAGACATGCTCGATGGATGATGGCTTTTAAAATATTCCTAATGTCGGCTACCTTAAGACTCCGAGCCGAGCAAACAAACGTAATTTATTTCCAGAAGAAAGAGGATATTGAGATGTTTAAGTTTATGAACCGCCCGTCCCCGTGTATATTTGTTAAGTTCTGACAAATACCCAAATAACGTTAAAAAATCGGCCATTCATCACTTATGAATTTATGCAAAACTTTCTGTGCCCCGGGCCAATATTTTTGTAGACAGAGTTTCACTTGCGAGGGGCGGAGGAGGTGGGGAGGAGGGACGAGGAGGGGGCTTGGGTCGGGGAGCGGGGCGGGGGTGGGGTGGGGGGGAGCCCAAAGCAAGAATTTTCATGCCTGGTAAACACGCGAATTATGCGAAGAGAGTTATTCCCAGCTGGGCGGGCAGCCAAAACTCGGAGAGCGCGCGGAGGCCAGCGCCCCCACCCCCACGTCGGTCATGTCATTGGATTACAATGCGAGGTCTTCCCTCCGCGACGCCCCCTCCTCCTCCTCCTCCTCCTCCTCCTCCTCCTCCTCCTCCCCCTCCCCCCCCCCCCCCCCCCCCCCCCCCCCCCCCCCCCCCCCCCCCCCCCCCCCCCCCCCCCCCCCGCCTCAGGCCCGCCCGCCCGCGCCCCTCCTCCCCACCCCTGCCCACTTGGAAAACCCGCTCGCTCGCAGCCGGCGAGCTTCTCGGCTTTCAGAGCGGGGAGCCGGGGTGAGCTGGGAGGACCCCGCGCTGCAGACGTGACGGGCCGCAGACCACCACCGCACGGACGGACCTGGAGGGCTGGCCCCGGGACGGCTCCGCGCGCGCACGGACGACCCTGCAGGACGCGGGCGGTCCCGGCACAGGAAGGCAGGAGGCGCTGGTCCTGCAACCAGCTTTAGTGGCGATAGTGCTGTCGTGTGAAGGGAGAGGGCTGTGAGCGGGGAGGCGCCGTCCCCGCCGTCCCCGACTGCCTGTTCTCCCAGGAGGAGAAAAACTGGGGCGTCCTGTGTCTATGAACTAAATACAGCTACTGGGGGACGGTGTCACACACACACACGCGCCCCCCACGGAGATTTATAACGATTACAGACGCGTCGCCTTTGCCAAATCCAGGACCAGTCAGGGTGCAGAGAGAGGGTCCGGACCACCTTCCCTCCCCTCAGGGTTGTGAGGGTTTCCCTCTCTCTTTTCAATTTCTCCCCTGCTTTCCTTCCACCCTTTCAACACCCGGCCCCTCTCCACGCTCAAGGAAACCGAGGTCGAATGTCCACGGAAGGCCCCCACACGGCCCCCCAGAGTCTGGGAACGAGATCTGGCTCGCTGTTGAGACACAGAAGCCGGAGGTCCATTATCAGTCTTGCTTCTGAGACTCCTGGGAGAGGGGCTTGAAGCCCTGCGGCAGCTGCAGGAGGAAGCGGGCTGCGTATTAAGAGCTCTTAGCTGGGCTAGAAGGGGACAGCAGGGGGAGGGCCCAGCCCATATTGGTATTTTTGAAGGGGGTGATTCATCCTTTTTCTTTAATGCCCTTGGAATGTTAGGGCTGGAGGGGAGCTTAGATTCCAGTGCCCACCGCTCAATCGGCTGATGGGAAGACAGAGTGGCCCTCAGCAGCCGCTTGCTGACATCACACAGACTAATACTCTTGGCTTTGGCCTCTCTCTCTCTCTTTCTCTCTCCTTCCCTCCTTCCTCCTTCTCCATATCCCTGTATCCCTATCAAACCCCTATCCCTCCTCCTAACCCCCTACATCTACCTCTCTCCCCTTCGCCATTCTCTCTCACCCCCCTCCCCCATTCTTTCCTTTCCCTTATTCTTTAGGAAAGAGTTCTGAACTGACACCATCCCAGGTGCTCCTCAAGCTGACTGGCCAGTCTGTTGCACCCATGCAGCCGGCATACGTTGAGAGTTTCTCTTACACCAAGCACCAAGCTAGGTCCAGTGGGCCTGTTCTCATCTGAGGCCTCCCTGGCTTCCAACTAAGGAAACTAGAGCTCGGAGAGTTTAAAAATTTTGCCCAAAGCGACACAGTTATGATTCAAAACCCAAGCCACCACCAAAGCTCATGCCTCTCCTGGTGATCTCTGTCCTTCAAGGACTTGAGCAGTTAGCTTGGAAAGTGGCGTGTGCCATTCCACATCCAGGTCAGTCTCAGTGCAGGTGAACTGTGTATCCCCTAAGGGATCAATGCTTTCCCCTTTTCCCACCCCACGCAAAGAGGTGGCCACTCGGTAAGGGGTGAGAAACGAGGGAGACTCAAGGCAGTGAAAAAGGTTTTAAACCGTCAGATGAGAAGGCCAGAGAGAGAGGACAGTGTCCAGCAGGCCTGGGCAGCCAGGGAAGGTGTTTGACAATGAGCAAGTTGAATGTCAACCTGCGGAACAAGGTTGGGAGAGAGAGGGGCGTTTGGAATGAGAGCGCAGGGTATGGGTAAGTAGAGGAAATGGTGTTGCAGAAACGTTCGAGTGTTTGGGAAATAGCTCAGACTTTAGCATAGGCTGGATTCATGCCGAGAGAGCAAGCAATAAAGTCTCACCTTATTTCCCAAGCAACAGGGAGAGCAACTGAATAGGGCAGAGATACCACTTGAACTCCACAGGAAAAAAAAAAAAAAGGAATCATTTATTCATCCAATCAACCGTTGGGGAGCACTCTTCTGGTTACATATAAGTATACAGCGAGGAACCTCAAAATCAAGTCTTTGAAGCCATGTATCGTTGCTTGAGATTCTGTAAGTTGAGAGGGTTCACCCACCACACTCATGGTGTCAACTGAGCAATGGCAGATCGGCTCACAAAAGGACATTTTAGCGCCTGGATGTGAGCCAGCTCAACCAACATGCCGACCAGAGTCACACACACACACATACACACTGGCTCACACACATACATGCACTAACACACACACAAACGCACATTTTGGGTTTTCTCACAACATAATGGCTTCAGGACAGCTAGACACACTTGGCAGCTATGGCTCTGAGAGAAGGTGTCTCTAGAGGCTCAGCTCAGTCGGTGGCCGCAAGGCATCTTCTGACAGTCTTAAAACTCTTGTGACACGATGTGCAGCTTAGTCTACACTAAGCGAGTCTCTGAGGCCAGCCCAGATGCCAAGAGAAGGGCACCAAACATTACCACTCCGTGGAGGAGCGGGGACAAATTGCGTTTGTGGTAAGCCACTTCGCATTAAGCGCTGCCCTAGGCGAGAGCTGTTGAGTTTCCCCAGACCCCAATACACAAAAAAAGAGCCATTTCTAATTGAAGTTTGGCACCATTTGGCCAAGAGGGACGGGATATGGCAACAGCGGCCTCTGGAAGGCCGGCTTTGGAGGACCTTGCTGAGGCCCATGCTTGAGGGGCATCAGGGCCAAAGAATGTAGACCTTGTTTGCCAGACGCCTGGAGAGGATTTGGTGATTGTTGGTTGAAGGGCTGGTGGAGATGTCTACATAGCCGCTGGAATTTCAGTCTGCGAGGGACCAAGCACAGAAGGAGATCTCTGAAGTATGCACTCGGGCCCCTTCCCACCCTGTCTCACCCTGTGAATAGTGAATGGTGTTGGAAGTGTTCAGTGAGTACTAGGCGGAAGGAAGTGAATAGGGGTCCACGGGACGCCATGATGTGTTGTTTTGAGATGAGGTAGAACGGGTCTTGTGGACCTAAATTTGCATAAAGCAAATAAAAAGGATGAAAGTGTTGATTAGAAGACAGAGAGACAGCTCCTGGGATTAGAAAGAGAAGGGTGCTGTTTAAAGATCCTCATCCAACCCCAAGGCGTGTGGCTAGCAAGGCTGCTAAGGATAAACCATAAATACAAACTGACAGAAAATTGTAAAGTTACTTGACATATTGAGTCTCTTTCGGGACCCTGGTACATGGTTCTCAAGCATGAGCTTTATATTTGACAACACTGTATCACAATATCAGAAGGCTAGATGGCCCTAGAAAAGAAACAAAAGTTGGCTCCAGCCTTTTTTTTTTTTTTTTTTTTTTTTTTTTTTTTTTAAGATTTCTGGCATTGGGAACAAGTTGTCTTCTTTAAATAGGACACATGCCCCTTGTCTAGCTACGGAGCTCACCTCTCCATATTGGGTGTGTCAACCATTTTAGTACCTACTGAGACTATTGTAAGCATTCAAAGTTGGGATCCCTTTTAGTAAAGAGGACAGAAAGTCAAAGGTATTTTTGATTCGTTTGAAATAACAGAAGAAAAGGAAATGATGCAGAGAATTTGGAAAGGGGGTCTAAAATGGAGGTCCAGGGATCCAGGGAAACATAGGATTACAGCACTTCTTTGGGGGTGCCCTGAAACTTCTCTCTACCCTTCAACTGATGCAGAAACTGAGGTTTATCAAGGTCAACGGAGGAGTCCTACTTCTAGACACTTTGGATCAGGACTGGCAGCAGAGGCAACGTTTCCAGATTCCCAAGTCAACTCTCCTTTTTTAAGTCATTATCGATGGTTGTGCTAAATCCGAGGCAGGTACTGGGAACCGAACAGTCTCTGAGAGATCAGCAAGGGCTCTTGACCATGGAGCCAGCTCTCCAGCCCCCACAGTGTGAGGACTGGAATGAGATAGGTGGACCCCTGAGGACAGGAAACAGGTCTGTGCTGCCTCAGAGTCTGATCCACAGCAACTAGCTATGGACAGGACTGAAGATGCAAAGCCCCAATTCATAGGAACCAAGGAAGATGCCAGTGAGGCTGGGCAGAATCTGGCACTGACTGAACTCATTCCTGATGACGGGAGCAGTTGGCTGTGTGACCTCCCACCTGTAATATCTAGCTGCTGTTATTTCTCTGTAGCCAAGGTACAAAAGTCAACCCCAACATCTGAAGACACTCCGCAAATCTGTGAAGTGTGAATAAGGGAGCCAGTGGGGTGCCCCCCTCCATCCCCGCTTGCCACAAAGGCCCTGTAGTCACCGGCTTTTACCGCTGCTTCTCAGCCCATGCCATAAGACTCCTAACTGTTCCTGAACATAATCAGTGAAGGAAACAAAATTAGTCAGGCAAGGGGACTAGTCTTCCCCACTTTACAGATCTCAAAACCTATGGCAACAGAAAGCCTAAGAAATTCATCCAAGACCCAGCTGCTAAGGGAGGGTGGAGGCATGAGTCCAGCGGTACAAGGGCTCTGAGCTGGCTGCTGGAGAGGCCGGGAGTTCAGAGATCCCTGAGCTTATCATGCTAACTGTGCTCTCTCCTTCCGTATTCACCCCAGCTCCAATCCATTCTCCACGCTAGAGACTGAGTGACCTTAAGACACACATGTGGTCTTGTCACTCCCCCTGCCTAAAACCTCTCAAAGGCTTCCCATTGCTGCAGGATAAAGAGGAGGGTTCTTCCCAGGCCGAGCCCTCTCCTCCCTGGCCCTGGGTCCGAGCTATACAGGAGGCTCCCAATCCCGCCACTGCTTCCAGGGCCTTTGCACACACCATAGCCTTTTTCTGGGATGCCTTCCTCTGCCACCAGCATCCCCTAAGTGCCACTATCCTTCAGACCCCATTCTTGGGAGTGGGGGAACAGATGGGGTCCCCTCTACTCCATGCTATTTCAACTGTCTGCTTTTTCTTCCTAGAATACGTCAGAATCTATAGCTGGTACCATCATAGATTGTTGGGGCGAAGGAGAACTGCACTGCTATATGTTTTTGTTTTTGTTTTTTTGTTTTGTTTTGTTTTGTTTTTCATTTTTTGTTTGGCCATCAGAGAATGTACTTGTCAGAAATCCAGGTCTGTCTGTGTTCAATCTTTTGACCTTGTGACACAATGTTGCCATCTTCAAAGTTGCATACTCAAGAACTACAAAGTCAAAAAAAAAAAAAAACTAACAAGGATGTGTTTTAGTTAATAGAGTGTTTGCCTGGCATATAAGAAGAAATCCTGGGTCCCATAAACCAGGCATAGTGGTACGTTCCTGTAATTCCAGTGCTTGGGAGGTGGAGGTGGGAGGATCAAAAATTCATGTTGGGGGCAGAAGAGCTGGCTCAGAAAAGTGGCTGTCGCTCTTGCAGAGGGCTAGGGTTCAGTCCCTAGAACCCACATGGTGACTGACAACGGTCTCTAATAACTAGAGTTTCAGGAAAGCCAACACCCTCAGGCAGGCTTCCATAGGAACTACATGCTCATGGTACATAGATATACATATGGGGAAAGCACCCGTACACACAGAACAAAATCAATATTTAAAAAAAAAAAGAATAGCCCAAGGTCTTCTTTGGCTACAAACAAAGGCTGAAGCCAGCCTGAGATACATAATATCCTCGATTTTAGAAAGAAGAAGAAAAGAAGAGGTGGAGAAACATAATCAAGTTACACAATATTCTCACAATGCTTTCAATAAGTTTGCAGTTTTGTGTTGACAGCTATCCCTGGAACACATGTGGCCCGCAGCCTGCATGGGGGACACACCTGTCAAGTCAGTCACCCCATACAGCCTTTGATACTGTTGAGGGACACAGTAGCCACGAGATGCACCAGTCTGTTACAGAGTAGTGTGTTGCAGAAGCCAGAAAAGGCACTGACTCTCCTCAGAGCTGGAGTCACAGACAGTTACAAGGGATCTGACGTGGGTGCCGGGAACTGAACTCAGGTCCTGTGCAAGAACAGCAAGCACTCTTAACTGCTAAGCCGTCTTTCTGGTCCCAACATTTTTTTTTAAATAACTGGCAGTACACTCTAAAATGTTGATTGAGAGAATAATACAGCAAATACGTCAATGAGGCATGTAGTCATCTGTGCCTATTATGAAGCATCACATACCATCTCTGTTTGCATACTATGCTAGCGAGCTGCACCCCCACAAACTCACAAGCCCTGGCACTGACATGACCAGGGCTATGACATTAGGCATAAGAGATAGAAATGTTTATATAGCATCACAATCATATAAGGCTACTGTCATATGTTCAGTCTATGGTGAACTAAAGCCTTTCCATGCAGCACATGGCTGTATTTATAATTTAATTTTTGTTTTATTCATCACAGTATCCCTGGTCACTAGTGAAGTTTGAAGCCCTTACAGACACTCATTCTACATTCAGAGGATTGCATACACTGGGGAGAAGAAGAGGAAATATTATTTGTACCCCCTTGCTAGTCTAAACCAGATTCCTGCTGTGCTTCTGGGCATACCAGGAGCTCAGAGCAGATCTAGGGCAAATTGAAGAATATTCTGAAACATGTAATACAGGGCACGGAGTAGATGACCCTATCAGTTCTGGAGATAATAGTGACTCCCCAACTACTGAATCTGAAAGTCCTGTCTGAAGGAGTGGGGACTGAAGCACAGCCGCTGCCCGATACCCCTTCTAGCAAACGATGGGCCTCTTGTTCAGCGGGGATCGCTGTCTAGAGATCACGCCCCATCAGAAGAGGTTCAAAGTGCTGAGTGATTTATGGAGAGGATTCAGAGACAATTTGCAGCAGCCAGAGGAAGAATCCTTTTCGCCACATCTGAAATCCTAAAAAAGGGAGCGATTACCTTATCTGCCCCAGAGTTAAAACCTGATCTCTCATGCCTGACATGACTTAGTTATCGCCATGACTAAGTCGTGTCTATTGCCTTACAGATTACAAACTGCACTCACATCCTTTATCTCTTTCAAATCCATGTAGCAGCTCATGGCCAGAATTTGATAATCACTGTAAAGATAAGGGAACTGACACTGAAAAGCCACTTGGCCTAGAGGAGTTGGGTCTGGGCTCCACAGACGGCTTGTAGCTGTGGGCCTTGGTGAAGGTGCGTTGATTCTCCACAAATGGTGGGATATTTAAATGAGCGTGCAGCCCTGGGGGGTATGTGAGGAGCAAAATTATTTTCTTTCTTCTCCCCAGTTTCGTGGCTGCACACCTCTCTTGATAGAAGATGGGTGTCCTTCTTCCACGGGTGATGACAAGCCATACGCATTCCCTCAGGTCTACTGCTGGAGGTCCACCAACTACTTTAGCTCACAAAAGACTACATAGATGAAAGTAGCCCTATATATATATAGTGACGCAGTGTAAACATGTCTGTCGCCTAGCCCTGATGTCACAGCCCTGGTCAGGTTGGTCTCAAGCATCCCTCGTGAGTTTGTGGGGGTACTGGCGTAAGCACACACGCTGCGTGGCTTGCTAGCCACGCACAAAGGCTAGCCTCTCCTTAGCCCCCACAAAGGCTTTGGGTGGTTTAATGCCAGTTTTCACTATTGTTTCTTTGTTGGTAATAATGGTGATTTTTAAATTATAAGCCAAGGCCAGGGATGTGGCTGACTTGGTCAAGGACTTGCCTAGTAGACACAAAACCCTGGGAAATGCAAAAAGACCAGGAGTAATGGCACCTCTGCAATCCTGCCTCTCAGAAGGCAGCGGAGGCAACAGTGTCTGAAGTTCAAGATCATCCTAAGCTACACAGGGAAATTCAGAGACAGCCTGGGCTACATGAGACCCTGTCTCAAAAAAATAAAAACAAAAATGGTAAGCTAAAAGGTGACTGAAGGTGGGAAAATCAATAGCCAAAGACAAAGCTAAAAGAGATAGAAGATCTACTTGCAACGCCTACAAAAGGAAGAAAAAGGGGCCCAGAAGGGAAAATAAGCCAATCTATATCCAACTACTACAGTTGAGATCTTAAGTGACCCCTAAAGGTCACACTTTGAAGGATGCTCCCAGAAGGAGCCACTTTACCAGGAGCTGCCTACTGGAAGTCTTCAGATGAAGAGGACTGTGTGGCTCTGAATCTCTTCCTCCTCCTCGTGTCTCAGGTATGAGGTGAGCGGCCTTGCTCCACGCAAGCGCCCCGATAGGATGTTCTGCCTAGGGCCCAAAGCAATGGGATCCTCCAAAACTGTGAGCCGAGGTAACTCATTTCTCTTTCTAAGCTGATGGTCTTGAGTGTTTGTTACAGTGTCAGGAAGGCAGCACACGCCTCACATCAGAAATGAGGCTGTGGAGGAAACTTCAGTGGGATTGAGTGTCTCACATGGCCTAGTTTGAATCCCCCTCTGAAATACCACATTTTAAGACAGGTTGTCAAAGGTCCTGGGGTCCTGTTGTTGACTTAACTCCTACGCTTTAATAGCAAACACTGTAAATGAGCACACACTGGGTGCTGGAGCCCAGAAACAGCTTTGGTCATGCTCAGTGTTAGTTAGTTCCTACTGGCTGGAGATATATCTTCATTGAAATTCTGAGTCTCTCATAGAAGGAACTGTCACCTCTGGATGCCCAGTACCAAAATCTCTACCCTAGGCCAGACATCGCCTCTGAGTTTCACACCGCAAAACCAACTACCTTGAGAACTTCACATCAACAGTGTCCAAAATTCAAATCCAACCTTGTTCTGTTTTTTGTTTGTTTGTTTGTTTGTTTGTTTGTTGTTTGATACAGGAACACACTTTGTAGTCTGGGCTGGCCTTAAACTCCCTGTTATCTAGAGACTCAAACTCATGGTGATCTTGCTGCTTCAGCTTCCTGAGTATTTGGTCCAGGCATCCACCACCACATCTGGTTCTTACTCTCTTTACAATTAATTGAGCTGACTTGACTAATTTTGGACTTTTTTCTCTTTCTTGATTACTGGCCCTACAAGGAACACAAGCATATAGTCCAAACATCTGGTCTACCCCCTCATTAGCACCCTTCTTTCACAAAGTATTCTCCAACACCTGAATCTCCCCTCAATTTATTTTTTTTCAGCCCTATCCTACCATGTGCCTTTGTCTTCTCTTGGCTTCGCCCTTACTATGGCCTGATAGCCCAGTTCTTTGCCTCCAACCTTACCTATCTTCAACATTGCCAATGGAATTGCCACTTCCCAGCACGCTTTACAGATTTATAGGACCCATCTTTTACTATATATAGAATTATAACTGAATGCCTTAACATAGTACCCAAAGTCTTCTACAATTCACAACCCCAACTCACCTTTCACAACAATCCACCATCCTTTTCTACTCTGCCTGACCTCATCAGCAGCTATCCAAACTGCCAAGTTCTGAGTTTTACTTACACAATTTTCTTCTCCGGTATTGCCCATCGCTCGGCCCTAATCCTAACACCATAAGCCAAGAAAGACCTTTAAGGCCAAGTTCACATGGTACCTCCTCAGCCCTTGGCCAGACTGGAATCAAATTGCCCTCACTTCTTTGTAGCTCAGACTACAAAGTGAGACCCTGTCTCAAATAAAAAAGAAAGAAAGAAAACAAACGAAAAAATAGAGTTAGACTTCTGTGCTTATGACTGGTGATGATGATTGATATTGATGATGGTGATGACAATGATAGGTATTAACTGCCCATCTGTGATAAGCACTGTCCAGGTACTTTATTTGCACCCTATCATTTAAACTTCATCAGGGATCCTATGTGATGTTATTATTACTGTGATAGAGTTAACAGCAGATAGGGGTAGCCTATCCGAGGACTTCTAAATAGTTAGCGGCAAAATGGAGACTGGGAACCAGCATTCGAAACCCACGTTTAGTCCACCGTTGCCTACTGCATCCCACCACATTAGTCCAGGACTTACCAAATTGCGCCAAACAAATATGGATGCTCGTGTCAGAGTTCTCAAGAGGAAAAGAGTCAATAGAAAGCACGTCTGTCTCTATCTTACATGTCAGTCCTCTCCGTGAGCACCCCCACAGACACACGGGGAGGTGTTTCACCTACCCTAGGCATCTTTTAACCCAGTCAAGTTGACAACCAAGGCCAACCATCTACAGCCTGCACATATCTGGCTGCCTCTGTGTTTCAAATTCCTTTGAGAGTACCTGCTGTATTTGATTCTAATTTCCAACCACATCATCCCAACTCACATTTAACATACAGTAGGTATTCAGTAAACACGTGGGGAAAGAGAAACTGAGCAACTGAATTTGAAACAGGGGCTGTGTTTTCTCCTTACGTCAAACCTAAATACCATTTGTTGAGTTGTTTAAAGAACATTGGTTAATCCCAATTTCATCCTAAGGAGACCTTTTGAAGACATGGGTACCTTGGAGCTGTTAAATATGTAGACTTTGAAGTCAGAACCAGCTTTGTTCTGCCTCACCCCAGCTGTGTGACTGACTGATAATATTAATGACATCCTAAGCCCTAAAACCCTGAGCAAACACGAGTCTGTTATTAATAATATGGCTCCTCTGAAGAGCACTCAAGCTGTCTCCACCCACATGGCGAGGACAAGGGAGCTGTAACCCAGAGATCACTAGAGCATCTCTTGGGAGGCCTGTTGGCACCAGACACGGGCTCTTCCAGGAGACACCCCCAAAATGAGCAGGTCCCACAAAAGATGCAAACGTTAGGAGTCACATACGTTTATAGTAAGAAAACTTAGAGAAGAGCCTAAGGCCATCAGAGCCATTTGTTCCTGTCACTGATTTCATTAGGGTGAAGAACCCAAGATCTAGAGAAAGACAGAAATAAACCGGCTGACATGGGAGTGGGAGCCAGACTCTAGTGACATTCAGTCACCCCAACAGCACACTCACTTCCTTTTGTTATTTTTGTAGGGAGGGGTATAATTTGACACAGAGTTTTGCTATGCGGCCCAGGCTGGCCTTGAACTCATGATCCTCCTGCCTCACCCAACTGCTGGGTAACAGGTATGTGCCACCACGCCTTCCTGAAGTCACTTTTTTTTTTTAGTGTAATTTGGTGCTGAGGAGATAGCTTAGTCGGTAAAGGACCTGTGCTTGACCCTCAGCAGCCGCGTGAAAAGGCTGAGTGTGATGATGCCTGTTTATTAGCTCAAGAGCTGCAGGGGTAGATCCAGGAGGGTCCCTGAAGCTCACTGGCCAGTCAACCTAGCTAAATAACCAAGTTCCAGGTCTTACTGAGAGACCCTGACTCCAAACAACAAAGTGGATGGTATTCTGGTTGGCACCTAGAATTGGCCTCTGGCCTACACACATATGAATGCACATGTGTGTAAACACAGTTGCATCCATACACGCATGAACACACAATGCATACAGTAAATAAATAGTTTGATATGATTATCTTCTTTCTTTGCCCCTAAGTGCAGCATTTCTTCAAATAAGGTGCCCACCAGACCCCACTACCCTACAGATGCCAGAGAGACCCTTCTATAGCCTTAGACACTCCAAGAGAGACATGAAAACTATCTGTGTTATTGTCAGACAAAATCCCCTTCTTCATGCCCACAGGCTCAGCTGCCTCCTCCATGCCAGGACAGACTGTTATCTGGCCCTCCGTGGCTTGCTGCCACTTCTTTCCTCGACACTTTAAGATGTGGCCAGCATCTGAATCAGGTCAACAGGAGGCAGAAGGACCTAACTCTGGAATGAGAGAGGAAGTCCATGTAGAGAGCAGCCGTACTTCACCCAGCAACAGAAGGAAACAGATGCAGAGACCCACGGCCAAACATGGTGGAGCTCAGGGAATCCTGCTGAAGATGACGAGGAAGGATTGCAGGAGCCAGAGCATCCAGGGGCACCTTAAAAAAACCTACAGAATCAACTAACCTGGGTTCATACAGGCTCACAGAGACTGAACAGACAACCAGGGAGCCTGCATGGGTCTGACCTACGCTCTCTGTATACATATGTTATGATTGTGTAGCTTAGTGGGAAGGAGGGTGTCTCTTTTGCCTGATTTTTGGATTCTTTCCCTCTCACTGGATTGTCCCATCCAGCCTTAGTACCAGGAAAGGTGCCTAGTCTTACTGCAACTTGGTAGGCCATGTTTGCTTGATATCCGTGGGAGGCCTGCCCTTTTCTGAAAAGAAACAGAGGAGGGGCTAATGGGGGAGAGCAGGAGGGGCTTGGAGGGGAGGTGGGAGGGAAAACTGCAGTCAGGTTGTAATATATGAGAAAAGATCCCACCAGTCATCCCATCCCAACAGTGGCAGGGCCCGTGTCGTGCTACCTTTCCATCTGCTGCTGAGCACTTAGACCAAAGCAGGAGGTATGTATTGCCCACACACTCAAGATTCTTTCTTTCCCAGCTGTGTTCCCAGGCAAGCTCAATAACAGAGCGGTCTTTGGCTTGGTGGGTACCATGTATGACTCAGTAGGCATGCTTCAACTCACTCTTCACAAGGTGAGGAAGGGATGTTACTGTGGACAGATGGAGAAACTAAGGCACACAGCAGAGACTGAGAGCAGATGGTGAATCCTCCTGAGTACTCTGGCTTCATAGTCAGGAGCCTGCCTACCCTCTCGTCCACGCAATGGGGGTAGTAACATGCTCTTCCACGTGGTTACTGCATGAATAAAGACAGGTAAGAAACTGAGGGGTCTGTGACATACGAGCAGTAAAGCTATTAATTTCCTGTCATCCACGGGGGCTGAGAAAACAGACAAGGAATAAATAGTGGGGCAGAGGGCCATGCTTCAGGGCTTGTTGTGGTCAAGTGTCTTCACGTAGCTACACCCACTGGAGAGCGTGTACAGACCTTTGACAGCGTCTCTCTGACTGATAAAGTGCCAAGGCCTCCTCTTTTCTCTAGCCCTCTTGCGTTAGCGTACAAATACACAACACACATACACACGGTATACAAAACACTATCGTCTTTTGTTCTACTTTTTCAGCGTCTCCGCATCTGGTTTTCATAGCAACAACTAAAAGGTAACATGGCTTGGTCTCTTCACACACCCTGTCGTGATGGTAAAGGTCATTTAAAGGTTTCAAAGTAGCCCAAAAGTACCCTTATAATAAACTAGCAGTTGGTTATCCCATGTCATATACTATACCACGTCAAGAGGGAGTTAAGTTGTTCTGAGGAAATTGATGCAGAAACTGTCATTTGAGAATTTCGCAGCCTGTTTCTTCATTCTATCCCAACTGATCTCAGAAAACACTAAGCCTGTACCCACTGGTGTCCAAAATTGGGAAGTGTTGAGCAGAAACCACAGAGATATGAGAGGATAGAGTTAAAACTCCCATCTCAACTCCAGGAAGTCTGATTCAATACCCATCTACTAAAGATCAATTAAGATCAGCGTTGGGTCTGTTGAGTATGTTTTTGTGAGCTCTTGGCTCATCTCAAGAGCTTTTATCAATGGAAGGATGAATGAAAATTAATCAAGAAAGATAGAGGAAAAAAAGAGACAAAGTCTTGCCTTATGTGGGGAATGACATGACAATAGGTTGATAGAACTGAAATATCTTGACGTGGACTGAGAAAGCCACATGATTCAGGGCTACTGTAAGAGAGATCATGAGCCTGATAAATGATAAAAAATGAATGATAAAATGATAAAAAAATAAAAAACTAGAGTTCAAGTCAACGGCATACAATGGAGGGCATCGTGGCCCGTGCTTAAGAATTAGTGTCGATCGCCAAGACCACTGGGAAGCATTAGGATGTTCATGCAGAGGGATCTGCTGTAAACCATTGGAAGAGAGATGTGAAGCCATGGGCATGTGCTCCAAGTTGTGTAAGGAACATATTGGAATTAATAAGAATCTTCGAGATCTGGTATTAAGACTGAGGGATCTTCTCAATAATGGAAAGATTGGAAATAGAGATGGAAATAAACAAAGAAACTTCTCAAGTGTAAAATTGATGTGATTTGGTGATTGTAAATACAGGGGAATTGTATCAAGGAAAACCTTCGTGTTCTTTCTATTAATAACCTTGATTATCCTCAGTGTATTCCCATGCCAGTACAAATCTCTGTGCATATACAACACCACCTTGAGGCTTTCTGAAGACCACAGACTTAGGGAGAAAGAATACCCATGGACCAATCAAAGGGCTAATCCAGTTCTGCTTCCAATAGGCAAGGTTCCTTCAATACTGTTACTGAATTTTGAACCTTGACTCCCATTCTGGGGTGGAGATTGTGTTTGACCATTCTGCATTGTCTTCTAGCCCTGTCTATCCTCTTCAAATAATTTTTATGAAGGTAAGATTCATTAATTAATTCATTTACTCATACATAATTATCCACTGAGCACCTTTCCTGTGTCCAACCCTGGGAATCCAGAGGTGAAAAAGCTGACCCCAGTTCTCAAGAATAAAGGATGGGGTGCAAAGATACAGATATATAAGAGGCCGTTGCAACATGGGCTATGGGATTAACGGGTATTCAAAAAGATTCTTTTGATCGGGTTGGTGATGGGGTGGATCAGCAATTATTTTCTTAAGAATAATATATATAAATTGACATTGAAAAGCAAATAGTTAGTCTGGCAGAGAAAGAGGCAAAATACTTCAGGCTGCAGTCACAACACTGAGCAAAATTCAGAAAGCAAGAGAGACAGGATCAACTCAGGGAACTGAAAGTAAGACCTACACATGGTGTATAGTTTAAATAAAAATTTCCCATCCAGGCTGACAATGAGTCCACCCCAAGAGCCACAGACTGTCAAAAACAAACAAACAATAAAACAAACAAAACGCATGAGAAACTCCCTTCCCTTTTGAAGAAGCTCCCTTCTGAGTTGTTGGTGAGGGTTATCCAAGAGACACTGCAAATATTATAAATTACTGCCGTTTCCCTTGGTTGCCTCCCAGAGATGGAAGGTAAGTCTCTATTGTTGAAGGCATCATACACTTAGGACACTGGTCCCAGAGAACCTGAACTGGATCTAAGCTAAAAACCTCCTCCAATATGACTAGCTTTCACAGTACCAGAAGATACCACACGAGGTTCCAACGTCAGGGAGCAAACAATAGTCCTATCCAGCTATGAACCACAACAACAATTAATATGCATTATAACCCTAGGGTGTAACAGTGGCACACATACTATGATAGTAACCAATAGTTCTTTAATTGGACTTACAAGTCCAATTAAAGGGGGGAAATATTCCTGGTATTGAAACCTAGACAGCTACCCACTGCTAGTGAAGCCATGAATCTTGGAGGAGAATTTATGACCACTTTAGGAAACTAGCACAATTCCTAACTGCATCCTAAAAATATATCTTTATACCCCCAGATAGGTGCATTTTTCACCACTCAAAGAAACTTCTCTCTGCAACAAACAGAGACCATTACAGAAAACTATAACTGACCAAAATACAGAGGACAAAAAATAATAATAATTGTGTGTTGCTCAGCCCCAACTAGTACGTCTATAGCACATTTCTTGTACCTAAGGCTCAGGGATCATTGCAGAGGAAGGGGCAGAAAAACTGTCAGAACCAGAGGAGCAGGAAGTTTTCTGGAAGACTGTGTCTGCTAGGAATATCAGAGAGGCTGCATCCATGAAGTCTTATCAATATGGCTGCCTAAACAAGATCTGAACAATGTAGTAATATGGATGGGGGAACGCTTATGAATTTCAACCCTAGACAAAAGCTATGGGCAAGTAGGGAATGTTAAGGAGAGACGTGGATTTCCCAGGGAAGAACACACCAATCGCCTATCCAATGCCAGGATCAATATTCTCAATCTTCCTAATGCTTCACTCAAACCCTTAACACAGTTCCTCATGCTGCGGTGACCTCCAACCATAAAATTATTATTTTTATTGCTACTTCGTAACTGTAATTTCCTGTTATGAGTTGTAATACACGTTTTCTGGTGGTCATAGGTGATCATCAGACCCTTTCATTGACTGGGAAAGGGCCCTTCAACCACCAAAGGGTTGTGACCCACAGGTTGAGAATTGCTGGCACAGGTAATATTAAACAGACTGAGCTGGTTGTATTTATATATTTAGAAATAATATATATGCCATATATACTCTCACACAAACATATTTGTAACAACAATTAAAGAAAAAGAAGCCATGAATTTGAGAGAGAATAAAAGGACTTGAGAGAGAATAGAAGAACTTGAAGAGAAGGGGGAATAATGTAACTATAATTTCAGAGATTAAAAAATGATTCTATAAAAAGGCATGTGGGAGGTAAGGTAAACAGCACCGTTTTATTATTGTTGCTGTCATTGTGTTCAAAAGGTGCAGCTTGAGAAGGGAACACTGTATTTCCCTAAAGACCTCACTATTTGTATCTGTTGGGTTCTGCGCTTCCGTTCTTTCGATTGTGATGGAGAGACTGAGAAAGGTTTTCACTCCTTATTTTTTTTTCTCTCCCTGAATTTTCCTTAAGAAAAGAATATCAGAATGTATACAATTCAGTTGAATCACTCATTATACCTTTTGAGTCTCAACTAATAACGTATGTATGGCAAGAGGAAAAAAAAAGGCATCATTATCCTCATTTGACACACAAACTGGTTGACTGGAAGGGAAAAAAAATTAAGTCCCATCTCTCTGGCTCCAGGCCATTTGCTCTTTTCCAGCCCCATGTAGACCTGCGATTGCAGGTATCGTGGGATGAGACATGTCTTTCTCGTGCATGCTAGGTCCACTCTTGCCACAGTTAGAAGCTCTTCCCATAAATTATCATGTAACCTTAAGTCTCCTTAGTTAAGCCATCTTTAAACCACTTTGACCAGAAGATAGGATTAGTCTGAGTTGAGGAGGTGGGTGTCCGTCCTACAGACAGAATAATCTTCCCAGAAATGAGCAAACTGCCCAAGTTCAATCAAGGAAGCGCATCTCCTGCTCAGCAGGCTTTGTTTTTTCTTCTACCTTAACCAGTGCTAGTTTAGATTTTAGAATCCTATTCATTTAAAGGCCTAATCCATGCAGTGGGGTTAAAGGGAGCCGAGTTAGGATCCAGAAGACTAGAATTGGAGTCTTCCTTGGCTTTGCCTCTCACCATGGAGACAAACCTTCTCCCTTGGGTGTGTCTGGAGCTACTTATACCTTGTCACAATTGCATTGCTGCTCTTCACTGGCCGCAGGACTGTTTGCAAAGTTGCGAGGTTTCTCTGAGCAATTCCTTATCCAAAGAAACGTAGCTGGTCCTCATTCCCCACCAGCATGACGCTGCCTAACAGGCAATAGCTGAATGATCAACACCAGGTCACATAAATATAGCAGAGGCTTAAGTGACATTTGACTAATAGGAGACTAATTATTGGATACATGGAGGCGTTTGGGGAAGAGTTCCCTTCCCCTTCCCCTCCTCCCTCACCCTTCTTTCTCGTCTGTTGATTGGAGATAAAAGTCTCTTCCTTGTGTTCTTCTTCATGGAGAGTTCTCTCATGTTTGCAAAACTTCTTATGATGTTCACAAGTCTAATATGACCCCAGGTAAACTTAACGCAACCAAAAGAACGACACTCCCTATTTCTCACTCTCTCAAGTATCCTACAGGGCAGGTATCTCATTATTTCCAGTTCCCGATAAGAGAAATCTGAGCTAAAGAGGTTAAGGGCCTTTTTCAGATTCACGAGATTGTCTGGGCTGGAGCAGGGATTAGAAGCCAGGTTGGTCTAACTCCAAATCCAAATCCCATATTCTTCCCACTCTGATGCGTGACCTCATTGAACCCAAAGGTTACAACCCCAATGTTTGGAGCCAAGCTACCTGCATCGCATTCACTTACCGACCCCTGGAGTGTGTTTCTGTCCTTTGGTTCTTTGCTTGTGAGAAGGGTACATTAATGGTGTTTGTGCATGCTTTATAAGGCTCTTTGCACCACTCACTTCCAGTGTCCCCAACTCAAAAAATTAGAAGATGATAATTAAGCCGGGCATGATAGTACATGCTGGTAATCTCAGCACCTGAGAGGCTCAAGTAAGAGGATTACTGCAAGTTGGAGGCTAGCCTAGGCTACATGGAAAGTAGCCAGCCAGCCAAAGCTACTAGCTATACTCTGTCTCAAAAGGGAGGAGAGAGAGAGGAGTAGGTAGCACTGGAATCAAGGGTGGAACTTGACTGCAATTCCAGCTGAGATCTAAGGTCCTCTTTATTTGATCTTATCTCCCCTGGGGAGCCTTCTAATGTCATTAGTCAGCTGTTTTGAGTCTTTGATATGCACGGAGGCAAAGTTAATACTAACAGCGTGTATCTCAGGCTGGCTTTGAATTCACTGTATAGGCTGATGGTTTTAAACTATTGATCCTCCTGCCTCCACCTCCTCAGTTTTGAAGTCACAGGAACCTGCCGCCATAACAGTTTTGCTCAGTGTGGAGAATTAAACCAGGGTATCACGCATGCTTGGCAACCGGCTCCATCTTTAGCTCCAAGTCAGTGTGTTTAAACCTTCTGCTTTTGCACCTTGGCTGCTACTGTGAAATCTACAGCTCATTAAGACCCAGGAACAACAATCATCATTTCTTGAATAGTACCACATGCCTGAAACTGGAAACTTGACCCACAAACAAGATTTATCATTTGTTTATAGAACAGAAAACTAAGACTCATAAATGTTGTTTTTGCCAGATGTAACACAGCTCTTTGCATAAAAAACACTGAAATGTGTATGAGTGGAGCTTGGGGGCGGCAAGTGGATGGAGGACAGATTAATAAAGTATCTCCCCCAAACCTGTTGATGAAATTGAGAACCAAGCTTTTGGCTTCATGTTCTTCCCCTGAAGGATCTAGAATGAAATTCATTTCATAATAATGTCCAACTCAAACTTGGTGAAAGCCATGGCCAAGGCATCAGATAACTTCCCAGAGGTCTTTGTCCAATAGACACATCCTAAGCAGTAAAGGGGTGAGCACATCAGGGCAGCTTTGAGTCTTTCTATTTCTAAGAGTTGGGACCAAATGCTAACATTTCAGTGAGTTCAGGGTCTGCCAAGTGGCAGCCTAAAGTTTCATCTCTTTTGGAGACTTTGCTCCTTTGATAACCTCAAAAGCAAACCGAGAAATCATTTCCATGCTAACATCTTCCCATTAGTTCTTAGGACGCATGAGAACTGGCTTCTCAGAGACCAGCTGCCCTTGACACCCACAAGCCTGTTTTCCATAAGCCATGCTATGGACATTATTGAATATCGCAAAATAGAATCTTCAGCATTCAGACTCCTCTAGAACTTTCTACAAAACACTGGCCTTCTATGATATGTAGTGCCCCAAAATGGCATCAATCAGACAAAGGAAAAGAATAAAGATCGAGACCATCAGTGTCTTATTCCACCCAAATACCCCACAGCATTTGAGGAAAGTCTGCCAAGTGAGGCCAAACCCATTATCCTGTTTTCTTAAAGAGAATACTACAGCTTCAAGAGGCTTCACAATTAAGACATGGCCCCTCCCCTTAAAAAGCCTGTAATTCAACAGAGGTGACAGACACAGAGGTCAGGACCTACAGCCCAGAGAATGAGTACAAAGTCTTAAGGTGTGGAAAGGAAACACAATCATCTCTGGAACATTGGCCTCCACTAGGGGAAGGTATCTGCAAAGACTGTGAAGGCTGACATTGGCTTTTTCCCTTTTCCGCTTCTGGGGCTAGAACTCGGGGCTTTGCACCTGCTAGGCAACCGCCTACCACTGAACCCACAACTCTTTGTATGTTTTATTTTGAGAAGGAGTCTCAATAAGCTACACAAGCTGGCCTGGATCTCACTCTGGATACCAAGCAGGTGTTGAAATTTCAGTCCTCCTGTTTCAGCTTCCCAAGAAGCTAGAGTGGCAGGCCCAACCTCAACAACAGCTTTTGACTCTGGCTCAGATCAGTTGCTTCATGGTAACCCAATACCCGGATTCCTTCGCAGTGTGTGAAGAGGGCCCAGGGTCCCAAGGTTCGCTGTGTAATTTTAGACAATCCACATTTTAAGCATTTTTTTTTATCAGCATAAAAGAAATGCAAGTCCTGGCTCTTATTGGAACTGATGTAACTACTGATGTTACCATGGCTCTCCTCATAAACGTTCTGTGGGTCACAGTGTCACAGTCTTCCCAAAGTTCTTCCAGCAGCCATGCCTTGTTTGTTTTTTTAATTTACACTGTGTTTGTGTATGTGTCTGTGTTTGTGTCTATGTGTCTGTCTGTGTGTCTGCAGCTGTGTGTGTGTGTATGTGTATGTATCTGTGTCTGTATATGTCTGTACATATCTGAGGGTCTGTGTGTATACATGCTTTAGCATACAAGTGGAAGATAAAAAGACAACCTTCAGAGGTTATTTCTCTCTTTTCACCATGTGGGTCCCAGGGATTGAACTCACCATCAGGCTCAGTAGCAAGCCCTTTTACCCGCTGAGCCCTCTTACTTGGCCCTGTACCCGTTTATTTAGGAAGAAGGATATTATTGACACCATAGCTGCTATTGAAGACATCTCCTGAATAACCAAAAGCCCCGTGTAGCAAACCAAACCCCGTCCCAGCACATATCAGCCCCCAGGGGCTTTCTCCACACCCTGAAAGTAGGTTTCTGAAGCTTACCATGACTGGCATGCCAGGCTAGAGAGCAGGAGCTGACTCAGCTGCACCTTAGGGATGCTAAGCGCCCTGGCTGGCCTCGAGCTCCCGGGTGCCAGTCACCATCCTTTAGCTCTCAGATCACATGCCTTTGGACACTAGCTGAAGAACACCAACCACAGTTTTCCTGTTGAGATGACCCATGACCCCTGAGGGCCATGTCACATCTCAGAGGAGAAAAACAGCTCAGACTCAAAGTGGGAAGGACCATATCTGAGTTCACAAAGGGTCTGAGAGAAAAAGAATCTCAGGATTATTTTCTGGAATTGCAGGGCCCTTCCCTATGGCCAGGTCCAGAGGGAGTGAGTCACAAATACCCAAGACTGGGGCTCCTTGCCTGTACCCCTCCAGGCCTCTGACCTCCAATGAGTACCTGCTCCTCTCCCTCTGGCCCCCTCACCCCCAGCCCCGCTCTGTCTGTTGGGGGAGGGTTACCCAAGGGGATGCTCAGATAGAACTAAGACAGTCTTTGCAAGAGTGGCAACATGACAGGGTTAGCTTTGCCCAGAATGTCAGATCTTGGGAAGATGTGTTCACTGCACAGTTGCTAAGAAACAACTGATGGAGAGTGAGAGTAAGGGGCGGGGAAAGAGCCAAAGCCTCAGATGAGACAACTGAGTTGCCCTGCAAGGGAAAGTCTTGCCGAGTTTGTGCCACCTGGGAGAGACTTGGGGTGGTGTGGGATGAGCCCAGAGGAAGGTATTCTGAGTCACTCCTTGGTCACCATCCTCCAGCTCTCCCACACTCCCTTGCACCCATCTGGGGAAAGCTCTTTTGAATACACCCAAATAACCCCCTCCCTCCTCCATCACCCCCTGGAGTTCTGGTTCCATTTGCCTCGCTGTCCTCCTGCTGTAGAAGGCCAGCATGCAGCCTGGTGCACAGGTTAGGGCTGTGTAGCATTTTGTCTGAATAGGCTCCTATGTTCCCATAATTTATAGTGGTAAGTAATCTTATTTGCAAAGCAAGCCCTTACAGTTATAAAAAACAAGTTAATTGACTTGCATAAAAATCAAACATGTGAAAGTTTTCCATCTGGACACAAACAGGACACTGAGCCCATTTGTACAATAGCTATGATGCAGTGTGGCCCTCGTCTGGCTTATGGGGACCTGGCCTCTTTCATAACCCAAAATGGAATCTTAAACCCTGACAAGGCCACATACCGATGGGAGTTACTGAATTTAGAGTCAGTCACTCAACTAATTATACGACGTTTTATTTTTTTCCTTGTGTCAATAAACAAACTTGGGTCTGACTTCTGACACGGAGTCCTAGAAGCCAATTAAGAGGCGTTCCCAATATATTACAGAGTCTACAAACAAGGATGGCTTTTCTTGGAAGAGTGAACATCATGTTTCTTTTAATGAGTGTGAAAATATATGAGTTTCTTAATCGCTGGCAACTTGGACGGAGTCTGTGCGAGACGGGGAAATCTCTTACTCCCGACTAGGGAATGAACAGGGGCCGGGTTCTCTGTGGGGTTTTGATGATGACATCCTCTGGGGAGAATGCTCAGAAGGCGGCATGTGGCAGTGACAGGTTGATGGCCAGTGTCTGCTCCAGGTCCCAGAAGAAAGGGAGAAATGTCGTAGCTGAGAGAGTCTGTCTTCGTGCAGTGAGAAAACATAGTAAAGGTTGTACACACACATACTCATCCCAAAGTGCTGTCGGCAGCAATAGCTGATTTCTTTGTTTATTTGTTTACATTTTGTGTGTAGTGTTTCCACAGTGTCATCCATTGTCCCCGTTTTCCCACTATCCTGAAATCCCAATTCACAGCAAAGCAGACGAGGAAGTGGGATGAACACTTACTAACCTCCCATTATATGCTAATTGTCTTTGCTCGCTGTGCTTTATCTCCTCCAGTGAACTGCCCAAAAGATATAATTGTTCCTGGTTCACAGATGACAACACTGAGGACCAGGGAAAGGGAGTGACTTTGGTCAAAGTCATACAGCAAACTGTCGGAAAGGCCGAGATCAGGGTTCAATCCACTCAGTCCTGTTACTGTACATTGCTCTGGGCAGAACAAGTATGGTAGCAACCAGAACCCTTAGGAGCAGAACACTGGTCATGATCTGGTGCATCTACCCTCTGGAGAAAAGGCTCCACCACCTGTCAACATCTTTTGAACCCCTACTATTTGCTCTGTACCAAGGAAGGGCCGTGGATCCCAGTACAGGCAGCAGTGCTGTAAGGAGATACAATGAGCCTGCTCGGTAGAAATGTCCATAGTGAAACGGCACTGAAGTCAGCAGGGCTGGCTGTCAGGATGGAACGGTGGGAGGATGGGGGTTGGGATACACTTTCAAGAGTAAGCAACCTTTATACCTAAGTGGAGAAAGGGCATCCGTGTGACGGGCCAGCAGGAGCAAAGGCAGCAGGTGGGAAAACAGAAGCTGTGTGGTCCATAGGGCCTCAGACGTACTGGAGGAACCAGCATGGCGCAGGCTGCCGTCGGCCAAGGCCTAAGATCTAAGATGTCATGGGTGAGGGTGGATTTGAGGACAGAAGGGCAGGTGGGAAGATGAGGACAGCCACTGGTCTCTGAGCCATACTGTGCGTGCTGGCTGAGTCAGACAGTTGGCAATAACCAAGCCATAGAGGAGAAGATGAGGTGGCCCTGATATTCACACAAGGACTGCACTGCCACACGCTGGCTCCTATGACTCTGGGTAAGACTTAACTTCTCCACGTTCCAGCTTCTCCCCTGCAAAATAGGATAACCAGCGGCCGGGGAGAGATCTCAGCTGGCAGACTGTTTGCCTGGTAAACACAAGGACTGGAGGCGGAACCCCAGCACCCATGATGCAAAAACCAAACAAGCCATGACGACAAAAACAACAACAACAACAAAAATGAGGTATGGGGACACACGTGGCGAGACACACTTGCAAGCCCAGCGCTGGCAAAGATAGGCTGATTATATTGGGGCTCCCTGGCCAGCCAGACTAGCTGAATGATAGAGTCTCAGGTTCACTGAGAAGACCCTGCCTCAAAGAAGGTGAAGAAGGGCACCCGAGGTTGTCCCCTGGCTGCCAAATGTATACAAACGTGAGCACATCCAGTAGTTTATTCATGCAAAACGCTGAGGTTAGATCCTGGCACGTGGGAAGGGGCCTAATAAATGTGAGGTGCCAAAAAAATCCTCACTGGGCGTCCTCCATCTGACAGGCTCTGTCTCCCTGGACAAGTCCTCTTGGTGAGAGTCAGTCTCCGGGCAGGTGGTGTTCACTGGCCAAAAAGAGAAGCTCACAGCGCTGCCGTTTCGGCATCCTTGTCCCTGCCCCTGAAATGACACCCTGCCTTCCTGGTGGGGTGGTAGAGCTACAGCCACTGGCTCCAGATCGAAACCTGTCCAGGCAGACCCACATACCACCCAGGACGGGAAGACAAATGGACCTGCCACCTACGCAGAACACGCGTGCACACCAGGAGCACGTAGCCCGACTCGTTAGCACAACAGGGCTCCCTTCTTCTCCGGCTGCCTGCTCCCAGGCGCGCCATGTGCTTTGCCGGGAGTGGAGGTCCCCCCTCCCCGCCCCGTTATTTATGTTTGGAAAATGCATTCGGGGCAGTTCCCAGAAGCACTTACAGAGCTCTTATTTAATTGCTACTTTATAAACTCGCTGCCCCAAAGAGGGAGGGATTGATGGTCTGGCCTGGCACCTGGAGTAGGCCTTGCTGCAAATGCTTTTCCGAGAATGGCTTGGGAGCTGGACTCTCGGGAGCCCTGCACCCTGGACCATGTCCAGCTCTGGAGGGCCCTGAAGGACTCACCACCTTAATCCCAGGCTTTTGGGTGGCAGCTGTTGTGTAGAAACACACAAACACACACATACACACACACACACACACATGACCCTACATTGGCTCAAGGCCACTGTGCCAGCTACTCTCCCCTTCCGACAGACCTGCAGAATTCCAGCTTCTAAGGATGCCCCCAAGACCTACATATAGGCAAGAGGGATCTTGCTCGGGTCTTGCTGAGCCCACTGGCCTCAATGTCATGTGCCAAGATAAGGCAATTTTGGGTTCATACCACAGCCCACTCCCTACCCCACATCCACAGCACTGATTTCACCTTGCTCCCTGAGCTCTGGTTTCTCCATTTGTAACGTCTGGCTTACAGATTCCATTTCTCAGCAGCACGAAGAAGGCAAAACATGGTGATGGCTGAGCCCCTCCTCCGAGGATGCAGAGGATCCATGCTGTTAAGTTCTACTACCTCAAAAGTGGAGGATGAATCGCCTTCAAGGAAGTGCTCCTGACTCAAGGTGAAGCCTCCCACCCCAGAAGACATTCAGACCTTCTTAATGACCCTTTCCGTTTCCTCAGCCAGGACACAGCGCCACACTCCAGAGCTGTGTGGCTCCCCGGAGCACTTTACAAAGCCTTCCTGGTCTGATCCTGTAGGGTCTGAATTGTGAGCATCACTGTGTAGATGGGGAGGTAGGGGTTATCTGGCTAACAGACTAAGAGGCAGCCAGTCTGTGGCTCCAAATCCCACATGCCTCCCTTCAAACCGAGCTACACAGCTCTCCTGGCTTGCCCGAAGACCCATATAGAGCTTTAAAGTTAAAGATATCCTTTGAAAATAAAATGGCACTAAGGATTGAAGCTAAGGCTTGGCACATTTAGGCAAGCTATACCACTGAGATACATCCCAAACCTTTATCTATCTATCTATCTTTCTTTCCTTTTTTCTTTCTTTCTTTCTTTCTTCTTTCTTTCTTTCTTTCTTTCTTTCTATCTATCTACCTATCTATCTATCTATCTATCTATCTATCATCTTGAGGTAAGGTATCACTAAATTACCCAAGTAGGCCTTGAACTTGCTACCCTCCTGCCTCACCCACCCAAATTTGGGGGGATGGGGGCAATTATGATCTTGTGCTATCAAGCTGGGTTAGATTTAAAATTCTTTACAATGCTCCATAAGATACTGTAAAATTAGAGAATCATGCACAATTGAACCCCAGTAATAATTTCTGGAAACTCTATCAGAAAATTTGGGCTGCTGGAGAGGCAGCCCAACGGTTGTGAGCTCTTGCTGCTCTTCCAGAGGACCTGAGTTCAGTTCCCAGCACCCCCATCAAGTGGCTCACAACTGCCTGTAACTCCACCTCCAGGCGATCTGATGCCTCTGGCCTCTGTGGGCACCTATGCTCAAATACACATACCTACATGCAGATGCACGCATAATTAAAAATAAAAAAGTAAAATTTAATGGGGGGTGCATTAAGAATAGAAATATCTCTGGGTGCAAACATGCTAAGTCTGTTTAAAATAGTCTGCAGAAGTGACCCACCGTTACAGCATCTCCGCACTGCAAAGAAGCAGATCACCTTGGTACCACATGGCCTCCTGGAGCTCAGTGAGGCCCTGAAGCATCTTCTGAGGAAGAGGGCTGGTCCTCAGGCATGAGGACCAGGCCATCGGTAGACCCAGGACTCAGGAGGCAGGGACAGAGACACCAGAGTAAGCTGGCTTGCAGACTCCAGGCTCGGGGAGAAACCCTGCCTCCGTACATACAGAAAAGAGCAATGGAGGAAGACACTTGAAATCAACTTCTGGCCTTGACCCGCGCAAGCACGTACATACCTATGTGCACTCCTCTACATACACGCGCATGCCCGCACACAGACTAACATCTACGGGTCTATGTGTATACACATGTACCACCCACATATATACATGCAAGACAAAAACATACAGTCACTGCTGTCCCTCCACGTCTCTAGACAGGGTTAATTCCTGACGGTGTTCCTGACAGTGTCTGTCTGATAACACTGAGCGTACTATTAGGACGGCTCAGTCATCTGTCCTCCTGTGACGCTGGAAACTCCTAACCTTCTATCTATTTTATTCTCTTGGCTTCTAGTTTGAGAACCTGGCATTTAATAGAGGTACAAAAAAAAAAAAAAAAAAAAAAAACTTAGTGAATCAAGAGTTTGGGGGAAGGAGACGGTTTTCATTCAGTGATCCAGCATGTATGCATCTCTCTAGCATAGCTCTGTGTATACAGTAGGTATGCCATAAATGTTAAAGCTGGAGACGGTGACAGGCCTTGTTTGTTTAGCTGCAACCTGCAGCTTCTTCGAGTACTCCCGGCAGTTCCCGGGACAGTCTGATTTTCCACTCGCTCTAAACTCTGCCTGAACCCTGTGGCCTGCCGATCCCCCAAAGCCTCTGTCCCTGCCAGGTCTCCTGGAATCTTTGTGTTTTTCTTTTATAAACTCTGCTGATGGTTTCATAAGGTCATTCGGCCTTTACCTTCCCTATCCTCAGTTCGTTGACTCTCTGGCTTCGTTCATTCGTTCGTTCTTTCAGTCACCACCCATCTGCTCACCATTAACACAGGAGCTTGTGATCCACCAGACTGCCTCACAGCCAGGCCCCAGGGCGTGGCAATCTCGGAGACCCTGTTTGACTTTGCTGTGCCCTTACTTATCACATCTGCAAAGCGTGGGTATAACAGTGCCCAGTCCACAAAACTATAGAGAGGATTGAAAGCAACTATTGAAAAAAAAAAAAAAGCCAAGAATTTCCTAAATATTGATGTTTTGTCATTCAAAAAACATGTCTTTCGTGTCCTGGAGGTGGGAAAGACAAGCTCCCTGCCCCAGGGTCCTCAAAATCAGTAGGGAAGAAGAGGAAAGAGACTTATAATAGGAACTAATACTGCACAAGAGCCATAATGGAGACCTTCCCTGGGAGGCTAGTAGGAGCAAAAGGAAGGAAGGAAGTTCTTGTTAATGTGTAGATGCACACAGACCCCTGGCCCAGAGAGTGGGAAGGACAAAGGGAGCAGATTCGAGGGAGCTTAGTGACATACTCAGTAAAATGCAATTTGTAGCAACTGGAGCACTGAGTGTTTCGAGGCGCATAGGTAAATGAGAGCAGACAGGTGGCCGCCAGACGGCTACAGACTTGGAGAGCACGCTGCTCCCTTCCCAGGCTGTGTTAAGAGAAGGGGAGGTTTCCTGGAGCTCACCATAGTTACGTGTGCATTTCGAAACCAGCTGGTGGCCATTGTACTAGTCCGGGTAAGGTGTGACAGACTAAGGTAGGAAAATAAGAGAGAATAAACTTTAAAAAGACATTTCAAGCCGTGCAAAGACAGTTGGCACATTTTTTAAAAGGCCAGATGAGAACCGTTTCAGGTTGGAGAGGTCATAGTCTGCTATAGCTACTCCCCAGGTGCAAAGCATCCAAGGCAATTTGCAGACAAATAGGCATGATGGTGAAAGGAGGCTACAGGCAAGTTTGACCCTGGGGCCAGAGCTTGCTGGCCCCTGATATGTACAAGGTGATTGAATAGTAATTGACATCTGTCCCGCATTGACAGGAAAGGCACAGGAGGAGGAGTAGGAGGAGCTGAAGAGTCCCCCAGGGCCAGCACCCTGCCTGCTTGCCTGCTAACCAACACTATCCCCAGCAAGTCCTTCAAAAGGCATGGAAACGGAAGGCGGGATTTGACTCAGTTGTAGAGCATTTATCTAGCACGATCAAGGCCCTGGGTCCAGAGACCTAAAGCCTCAAAAGAAAAATAGAAAGAACCTGAAAATCGGCAAACTCTATCTATCATACTGGAGAAGCTGTTGCCCCTAGGGTCCTGGAACACCCATGATCCTGCTCCAGCCTTCGGAGGGAACACCGAGCAATTATGAGATATTGACCCATGGTATAAGCTTACAGATGGCCGGGCTCCTGTGTCCAACACAAGCTCCCTGCAGGCCTGTAGGAAAGCCAGTGCAAGCCCTGCCCCCGGCTGCACCACACAGCAGGGAAAGAGCAGGCCCAGAGGCAGCCTCCATGCTGCAGCCAGACTGTTTGCATTTGTGTAGCAACAGCCTGTTGGAAGGCAGCATATGCATCTAATTTGGGAAGATCATAAGTACTGAGAAAGCTGGCTATTTAAAGAGATCCTGTAGCTCATTCTGGTGTAAAATTATCTACTATTTTATCCCTGTGCATTGCTGGTGGGAAGAGGAATTGGGGCAGAACTTCTTCTGAAGGGCGCTCTAGTTACAGTTGGTGAAAACGTGACACACTCCTTTACCAGCCCTGTCACTTGTAGTACTCTACCCTCGACTTGCATTTATGTGTACCCTTGAACATCTGCTGGATTCCATCCCCAGAAACCATTTAAAAAAGAGATAGGCTCAGCAGCAAGCGCCTGTAATCCCAGTGCTAGGGAGGGAGAGACAGGAGCATTCTTAGAGCTCTTGGGCCAACCAGCCCAGCTGAACCCGTTAGCTCCAAGTTCAGGGAGAGACCCTGCCTCAAAAATATAGAGACAGGTGAATGGCGACCAAAGAAGACATCCATTGTTGACCTCTGACCTCCACATTTGCATGTACACACATAGGCGGGGCGGGGGTGATATCTGAGACGGATTTGTAGGAGCTGACACAAATGGTTCTGACTCATTGTTGAGATTTTTAAGCCATAGTTAGTTACAAGCAACTACAAGTTTGAAAAATAATCATTCTCTCTCTCTCTCTCTCTCTCTCTCTCTCTCTCTCTCACACACACACACACACACACACACACACACACACACACACACACCTAGAATAGAGCCAGATCCATGGTGAGGCAAAGCCAGGTGGCCAGAGAGCACATACTTTAAGGAAGCTCTCAGGCTCAGGTTTATGGAGGTGTTAGCTCTGAGCTACAGGAGCCTAAGAGTGAAAGGGCCTTGAAACTTTGCACTCAGCATGTTTCATTTGTCTTGCCCTTCATGAGGTGACATGTCAAGTAATTATAATACAAGCTTGAACTGAACCAGGTTCACACACACACACACACACACACACACACACACACACACTAAAGATGCATAATAATGAAAGGGCAAGTAAAGGTCATAGATGGAGTAGAATATCCTCTCCAGCAGAGGTAGAATCCCTGATCTTGAGCTTCAGACTTGCTCATACCCATTCTTTATGAATAAGCCTAGCATGCATGCAAAACATTTATAAACTTGTGTTTATAAGTTGTGTCAAAGGCTTGCTGAAAAGACTCGGGGAAACTGCCAAGCGCCATTGCCTAGCACAGGCTAGCTGAACCAGAACTGAGTCTTCTCCTTCCTGAATTTTCCCGAGACTCCATCAAAAGGTGTTCCACCTCACCCCATTTCTCCATCAATATGTATGGTCATCTCTGAGCAGTTCTGCTTTCTCATGGCTTATGGGTCAGTAGAAGCGCTTGATATTACAGTTCAGCCAGACTATGAATACAATGGAAGATAGCAGAATGGAGCAAGGTTTGCTAAGAGAGGCCAGATGCCAACCTTCAACAAGCAAGACCAACAGGGTGTCTTTGAATTTGCTGATACTTTGACCTAGTTACTATTTGAAGAGAAACCTCCGTGGAGAGTCTCCTTTGAAAGCACCCTCACGTATGAAGTAGGCCCCACACAAACTTGCACACAAGATTGCAGGTTTGTGGATAAGCACTTGGGGTATCTGGCCCACGTTTTTGGCTAAGTTTGGGGTCTGCTTTCCAGACTGACTTGCATGAACAAAATACTGGTGTAGCTGCCAGTGAAAATAGTAATGAGCCTGGACTGTCACGTCCCCTCGGTCTCAGAAGGAGACATTTATGACATGTGAACAGAGATATAAATACATTTCTCTGCTGTTCCGTTACAAAGAAAAAAATTGGGGGTCAGTATATTGCAGCTAGAATGAGATAAGGAAAGAAGGAGGTGGAGCAGGAAAGTAGCCCCGTTACTCTATGATGATGGTGTTAGAGCATGTTGGGGTTGCTGGGGCATACAGCTCCCATTCCACTTACTTTTGCTGGTAGCATCCTGGTTATACGTCTATGTTCTCCTCAGAAACAGATGATGGTTGATCCTCTCAGCGACTGCCAAGAAAGGACAGCGCTGAGTGACAGACTGAATCACCTGGCCCTAGAGTGAGAGGCAGCCATAGAGCTTATAGCCCAGTGGTTCTCAATCTTCCTAATGTCTCTCCCCCCCAAATACAGTTCTCCATGTTGTGGTGATCCCCTCCCCTATTAAATTATTTTTCATTGCTATTTCATAATGGCAATTTTGCTGTCATGAATTGTAATGCAAGGTCTGTGATCGCCAATGGTCTTATGTGACCCCTGTGAAAGGGTCATTCAATCCCTCTGAGAGTGTCACGACCCACAGGTTGAGAACAGCTGTCATACAGAGGGAACCTCACCCTTTCAACACTTCCCGGGGAATACGGTGAAAACACCCCAGCCCCAGTAGTTGAATTCACTGTCAAGGCTAATTTTCCCCCTCAGTTCTCCACTCAAGAGCGGAGTGTCTGAGATGAAAGCTGGGAAGGCAGTGTTCTTCCCTGGGCCTCACGTGAGTGATTGTACTGAGCAGACCCCTAACACAGTAGCCTGGATTTATCCTTTCCAAACCTAGATTATCTGCCTTTTTACTCCTAAGTATACCCTGCTGTGTTTTAACTTAATGTAGAGAATGGATTTATTCGGTTTGGGGTTTTAAGGACAGGAAGTTCAGGATTGGGCAATGGTATTGGTTTGGTTTCTGCTTCAGGCCTTGAGGCAGAAATAAGACACTGAGGAGAGGGGACAGGGGAGAAGGAGCACAGAGCGAGACAGGAAGCCAGAGGGCATGAGCTACCTGTTCATCTTTCAGTGGGTCCTCTTTTCCCATCTTGAGGTAACCCATCGAGATCTAATGCTTGCAGCCAAAGGGTGATAACCACTGTCATTCTCGCAGTGTGGGAAGAGGTACCTTTCATATGGGCACCTGTGTGAAGGTACATAGAACTTCTTGTGTTGTGGGTAACATGGGTCCCAGGGACCCCCCCACCCCGTACTCATGAAAACTGAAGCATTCTTTTACTCTCTCACTCTCTAGCTCTCTCAATCTCCAGCCCTTCCCTAAAGTCCACTGGGATATGAGGCAACTGTGAGCTCTGGCCCTTTCCTCCTAAGTGCCCTGGGAACTGCAAAGAGGGAAATGAAGTGAGTGCAGGAAAGTAGACTGAAAGTCTGAGAAGAACAGAGGACAGGAATATACTTCTAAGAGCATGGGACCTGCTGCACGTCAACACAAATCCCACAAGAGACCTTGTGGTAGTCTGCCCTTGCTGGGTGGAGGGGATTCTTTGTCACTAGAGAGGAAGGCCTTTGCTCTGGGCTGTCATGGTGGGAGGCCAGGAAGGAGTTCCCACCCATCTTTTAAAAGGCCACTCAGCCTCAGAGCAGCCCAGGGGTGGCCCAGTAGGGGTGATATAAGGAGATGAGCAATATAGCTGGTATTTACTATTGAAAGCACATAAGGGCAAATATTTGGCCAAGCGTTTATTTGCTAGTGGAACTATTTAAATGGTTGAATGGAGCCCAAGTGTCAGCATGGAGAGCTTGATTAAAAACAAACAGGAGAAGTGTCTCTCCGCTCTTGTGAAGTTGGAAGGTTTTTGTTTCTTTGGCTCTGGAACCCCAGCAGGCTCTGCCCCCTCAACTCCAGACAGCCAGGCAGGGAGCCTCCAACCCAGTGAGCTCTTCCCACCCCCACAGCTGATGAGGAGGACTCTGGACATCATTCTAACGATAGCAAAGGCCCTGCAGACCCACAGCGTCTGGGCCTTCCCCTTTCCCTTCATCTTTGTTTTACTTTCCAAGTGAGGACCAGTGTTAGGGAAGCATTTCTCCTATGGCTGTCTCGGAACAGCTGGAGCAGAGGAGAGTGGGTCCTCTCTTTGTCCGATGGTCTTCAGAGGGTACCTCTCTCTCAGAGGAAAGCTGTCTGACATCCGTTTAACACCTACCCTGAATCAGGCTTCATGCTACACCCTTCTTCTCGTTCTTCATTTTGGTTTTCTCTTCCAAAGTACAGGGCCCTCGCTCCTCATGACAGGTAGTAGGCTCAGGCTCCAAGGTGCCACAGTTTGCCTGAAGCCATGCGGCTGGAAGACGGCAGAACAAAAACTGACCCAGCATATCCAGACTCTGAAAGTCCACACTGTTTTATCCCCTTCTCCTCCTGGATCCTGAGACCCTCTTTGGGGGCCACTGTGCAGGGCTCCCGGGATAAGAAGCCAAGTCCTAAACTTGTGGGAAGGTGGCTATGCAGGGCCTGAATCATGTCCACAACCCTTGGTTCTGGGGAGTGCGGTGCCCATCCGGAGTGACCACCTCCCTAGGTTGCAAACTCTCCAACTCCAGGACACTAGACTGGCACATTCTGGCGTCAACTGCTATTGCCACCTGCTCCTCAGAGTTCCCTGCTCAGGTAGGGTGGCAAGAAGGAAGGAGATCTGGGGTGAAGTTGGATTTTTTTTTCCTTTGAACCTTAGTGGGGAGAGTTGAACCTCCACGCAGCATGATTTTTATTAACTCAGAGGACATCTAGAAGATGGTGTTGGCACCAAGAAGTCACCCTCACCAAAGAGTACTATCGTTCCTTTGTTACATACACACATACATACACATACGCACACACACACACTTTTGCCCTGAATGGAGGATGTGAAAGCCCTGGATCCTCAAAAAGGGAGAAGTCCACACCTCTCCCGCCTATGCCAGCTCCCTGCCCCCACAGGAGAGATTGAATAGTCAAAGCCTGTCCTTTACCCCTTGCGACTCTGCAAATTGCAAGCAAACAAGACGGCTCATGATAGGCGGCCTTGGAGTGTGGCCAGATTCCTGAGGGTGAGAAAAAATATCACACTAAATCTTCAGGAGACAGTCCCCAGAGAGAAGCAGGTCTTACCAAGGGACCCCCGCCTGGCCCCTGCTGGTCAAACCCGAATCCCCTGGTGGGAAGCCCCTTTGGAAAAGGCAGGCAGGTTTGTGGACTGAGCTGTCTCACAGCAGAGGCCTGTGGGTCCTGGGGGCTTGCTCTAGGCTGAGAAGCCTGGCTTCACACAACAATTTAGGATCAAGTCTTGTTTGGGTAGAGACTCTTTTCCAGTAGGGACAGTTTGCTAAAGCATTGACAGATGTTAGGGGGGGAAGATGTTTTGTCCCCAAAATCACATAGCAAGCTAGTACCAGAAAGAGAATTCTAGGCCAAGTGGTCTCTAACACTGCAAGCCTGTGCGACTGGCGGGCTATAATCCCCCCTGCTCATTTCCTGACCACTTGAGTTTTCCACTGGGGACCATACCCAGACTTCCATCCCTGGCTCTCTGGGTGTGTTGTATTTTCAGCAGGACACATATAAAAGTACAGTTACCTCATTTTTATATACACACTTGGTGCTTGTGATGAAGATGTGGTCTAAGAAATGCCTTGTCACTGAGCAATTCTGTCACGTGTGAGCATCATAGAGTATACCTACACAGGCTAAGATGGCAATGATGTCACCTGGAGATATAATTTTATGTGGCCATTGTCATAAACACGATGCATGGTTGCCTAAAGCTGCATTATATGGCCTATGGCTACATATGTGTGCATGTGGATTTATGCATGAGCACATCTGTATACATGCATATTATAAAATGTATTAAGACTACATTATAACATATGTGCAACATGCGTGTATATGTAATGTATACACAAATATGTATACAATGAAAACACATATAAGCTACGTAGTTATCTCACAGCAAATGCACATACATATAGGTATACATACAGGTCTACATAGAGGCATTTATCTGCGTGCCTGTGTGTAAGACTATTCTTGAAAGAATGGTAAGAATGGGAAAATCCAAAAAGGAAGAAGGACAGGAGTGAAGGAAAGAGGGGTAGAAATGCCAAACGACCCCCCCCCCCACAAAAAAAGAAAGAGGTTGGAGACTCAACAACCATGGAAAGAGCAAAAGCAGAAATGTGTCTCTCCCCCAGCATAATAAATCATTGTATCACTTCAAGGCCATTAGCTTGCCAGAAGTTCTAAGAATGTTTCTTGGATCCAAGAAATGTGGATTCAGAGCTAGACCTGTCTTAGCTGCCACACACTGATGCCAGGGGAGGGGCATCAGACTCCTCTAAGGGGGCTGGAATTTTCTTCCCTTTTCCCTGGAGCTGGTTCAGGGTACCCTCCAACTTCATGTCCAAGTGTGCACACATTAAGTTCTCACTGGGGTCTGGCCTGCTGTTGACCTTCCCCAGACTCTTGTGTCCCTAGAGTGGAAGACGGGCAACTTCCCCAAGTCTGACTTCCTGTCTGTATATTAGGCCAGGAAGTAGATCTGCCCTGCCATGACAGGACACCACAGACTGTGTGGCTTACACACACCAGAAATGTATCTCTCACAGTTCCAGGCCGAGACAAGGTGTTTGGTAAGGACAGCTTCCTGGTTCACAGAAAGCCACGGTTTTTGCCATGGTGTCAGATGACAGTAGGCCTCCAAAATCTTTCCCACGGGGGTACCAATCCCACTCACAAACACCCCACCCTCACAACCAAGTCAACTTCCCAAAGATGCTGCCTCTGATGCCATCACACTGCAGGTTAGGTTTTCACATGCGACTGTAAAGAATTCACAGTCGGTCTATAAACAAATCACCTCACCGGTACCTGTGAGAATCAAATGGATGTGGAGATATGACATGTTCTTAATGTCACAGTGCGTGAGCCACTTCCTCGGGCTCACTTGCCCCTGGTGTTATGAAGCAAAGTTCCTGAAGTACCAATATAACATGGCTGAAGACTCCTTTTTGGGGGGCGGGGGCGGGGGAGAGGGAGGAAGTATTGGTTTGATTTGGTTTTTTTCAAAACAGGGTTTCTCTGTGTAGCCCTGGTTGCCCTGGAACTCTCTCTATAGAGAGACCAGGCTGGCCTCAAACTCAAAGATCCACCTGCCTCTGCATCTAAAGTGCTGGGATTAAAGGCGTGTGCCGCCACCAAATCCAGGGAAACCGACGATGAGACTTTTGGTACTGAGGATTGACTCTGCGGGAGGAGAAGGAGAGTAGGAGAGTACACGAATTCCAATGATACCACTGCGTGTTCTCATGGAGTATTTGGAAGTTCCATTACAAATGGGGGATACAAGAAAGTATTCTGCTCTCCTTCTCAATTCTCTCTCTCTCTCTCTCTCTCTCTCTCTCTCTCTCTCTCACTCTAAAAAAAAAAGCTGTTAGAGCCACAAAGGTAGAAGCCTTTATTGCCCATAGCTCTTGGCTTCAGACAAAATATCTGAAAAAAATAGGGGCTTAACAAATATCTCAAAAGTAATTTGACAATAAGATCGTGAGTGCCCTGCCCCGTGTGTCTCCCGGATGAGGTGGAGAGACTCCATCCTTCCGTCACCATCAGAAGCTGTAGGCAACATGGTATCTGAGTCACAGATTTGGACTCCCCAAGTCCCGGTGAGACCTGGAACACACCGGTTCGGCATACCTAAGTGTAGTTTCTTGTCTTTCAAAAACAGTTCTGCCCCCTACCTCCCTGCGTGGCAGGAGAGTCAGGTCCTGGCACTTGGTTTAAGAACAGCTCAAGGCTTATTCTCTTTTGTGTCCTTTCTCTGGATAACAAGAAACTTATGAGTCTCTGGAAAGACCCCTGTGTTCAAATTTTCTGGTTCTGTTGCTCTCCTTGTGAAGTTCCTGTCCTCTCCAGATCTTACTATTTCCCACTTCTTTCATAAGATTCCATGCACTCTGCCCAACAGCTGGCCATAAGTCTCAGCATCTGCTTTGATAGTCTGTAGGGCAGAACCTGTGGCAGGTTCCTAACTTGTTTCCTGTTTTCTTCTTTTTCTGATGTCCATCCTCTTTACCTTTCAGGACGGGGATTGAACATTTTAGTCAGGATCCTCCCTCTTGATTAGTTTCTTTAGATGTACAGATTTTAGTAGGTTTATCCTAGACTCATACTCCAACCAAGTACCATGCATGGAGATAACCTAGAACCCCTGCACAGATGTAGCCCACGGCAGTTCAGTGTCCAAGTGGGTTCCATACTAATGGGAAGAGGGACTGCCTCTGACATAAACTGATTGGCCTGCTCTTTGATCACCTCCCCCTGAGGGGGGAGCAGCCCTACCAGGCCACAGAAAATGACAATGCAGCCACTCCTGATGAGATCTGATAGACTAAGATCAGAAGGAAGGAGAGGGGGACCTCCCCTATCAGTGGACTTAGGGAAGAGCATGTGTGAATGGGAAGGGAAGGTGGGATTCGGAGGGGAGGAAAGAGGGGCTTGTGGGAGAATACAAAGTAAATAACGTGTAATTAATAAAAGTTAAAAAATAAATAAATAAAAGAAACCTATGAAGTAAAAGAGCTCCTAGGTACCAGAGGAAAGCAAGCTTCTTTCTACCAGAGAAAGTCCCTCTGGGAATTTTATTTTTAATTTTTCATCACTCATGTATTTATCTGTAGTGGAGTGGGCATACCTGTGCCACCAATGCATGACAACTTGCAAGAACTGCTTCTCTACCTCCACCTAGTGACTTCCCAGGATTGAACTCAGGTCATCAGGCTTGGTGGCGGACACCTTTGCCTGCTGCGCCATCTCACCAGCCCTGCTCTGGGAACTTCACCGGCAGGCTTTGGGAGTTCGTGCTTTTAAGCCCATGGCATCATCCTCGAGTGTGTACGGTATCATAGTATTCTCCCTACATGTGTGTTACCTTATTTGATCCTTGTACCAGCTCGTGGATAGAGGTACCCACAGCCTCACAGTTCACTGTCAAGAAGACAGAGTTCTTCAGTGCTTCCCTAAGTCATACAGCTCATAGAGAGAGGAGCCCAGGACTTGAACAAGACCGGTGTATCTATCTGATGCTTAAAGTGCATTATCTTTCCTTATCTCCCTGTAGTCTCTGCCTACATATATCAACAGCTCTATTACCATCATCCATAGTGGTGAGAAACTGAGGAAATAAAAGCAGGGGAGGGGGTGGGAGAAAGGAGAGAGACCAACAGAGACTCCAACTAGAAACACGCGTTTCCATTTTTTTCACTGCCCATCGGATCATAAGAACATAAAAAAGTCTCCAACAAAACCTCAAATACTTGAAGAGGAAAGAGAAAAGAGCCAGTTTAAATTAATATCCGTTTTCAAACAGTAGCAGAAATGAAGCAATTGCTAACTTATGTCTACTCTTGTGAGAAAGAGAAGGAATAATATAAAATAAAATATTAGGGCCTTGGATCTAGGCAGTGAACTCGGTTGTGGATGCAGCGATGCCCCATCAGGGAGCCTTAACACAATCAAATCTTTTCACCTTTCTGCTCAGCTTGCTCCTTTTCTCACTGAGCTCCCAGCTAACTGCTTCCCTCCGGCCACAATGAATGGGTACCAAAGTGATCCAGGCTGTTTTGACACTAAGCATCAATGCCACAGTCTCGGGTTTTCATTGATAAATCAATTATTCTAGCTCGTTACAAGGCCGGGGTGAGTTTTTCCCATCAGAATGGAAACTTTCATTCATTCTGCCTTTCATTCACCCAGGAAGGAAAGACAAAGAGAGGAAGGCAGGGGGGAGCCAGGCTCAATTTATTAGAGAGCGCTGCCATGCTTTCTCCTGGGACAGCCCCAGAGAGGTGAGGTATCACTGAGCTGAGGAGGCATTTCTAAGTAAAGTCTGGGTTTCTAGAAAGCCCAACTGGTCTTCATGGCCTTCAGCTAGGAGCCACAGACAGGCGCCCACCCCTAATCCAAGAGTTTCAGAGGGCAGGGAGAGCTGAGCAGGTCTCCAGTATGAGAGGTGTGAGCAAGTCATGGGTAGCAATGAAAGGACGAAGCTACCACCCACCCAGCCCCTCAGTGACAGAGCCTCCCCCAGCCTGATGTGGAGCCCCTCAGAGATAGCAACCGCTGTGTGTTTGAGACCCAAAGCAGACTCATCATCTCTCCCCCAGCACCTTCCTCTGAGGACCAAGGCAGTACACACAGTCCTGCAAAAAAGCCACTGTAACACTTGTTCCAGGTCCTCCCTGGGGAGGAATCCTGAGACAGTAACTGAGGCCTGTGTCAAAGAAACTCCATGTCTCTTGTTGGCTGCTTTAAAAAAAAAAAATGTCCAGGCACCGGTCTTTAATCCCAGCACTCGGGAGACAGAGGCAGGCAGATCTCAGTGAGTTTGAGGTCAGCCTGGTCTACAGAGTCCCAGGTTAAACAGGGCTACACACAGAAACCCTGTCTGAAAAAACAAACAAGCAAATGAAATACAATGATGATACTTGTGTTTAAGGTTAAGACGATTCAAAAGCACAGAAGTCAAGCAGCTAGTGGAAGACACAGTGAAGTGATAACCCTAATAGCCAAGTTTTCTCTTCTCTTCCCTCCTTTATTTTTAATTAATTTTGAGACAAGTCTCATTGTGCAGCCCAGGCTTACCTTGAGCTTTCAAAATTCTTTCTGCCTCAACTTACTGGATGCTGGAATTATAAGTGTGAGCCACCCAGCCTGGGTAACTGTCTTGGCCTGCCTAATGTTCTTGAGCATCTCAAGGTCACGAGACTTTCCTGAGTCCAAAAGTAAAACTGGCCTTGGATCCCACCTTCTCCCTTTTTCAATGTTTTTTTTTTTTTTTTAAATTTTAATTTTTGTTTTTCAAGACAGGGTTTCTTGTGTGTAGCCTTGGTTGTCTGGAACTTGCTTTGTAGACCAGGCTGGCTTCAAACTCACAAAGATCTGCCTGTCTCTGCCTTATTGAGTGTTGGGATTACAGGGATAAGCCACCGGGCCCGATTCCCCTTCTCCCTTTTTAACCCAAGACGAGGCATAGGCACAGACTTAGTACCCACCATGACTTGCTTCTCAGTACAAGCCAGACCAGTCCTAAAGAGACACATCAAGGCCTTGGAGCCTTCACTCCAAAACCTGCATGAATGAGAACTGAGCCTCTACACGTGTTTCTGATTTGCAAGCACTCTGCCTGCTCTTTGCAAAGCCACCCCAAGTCCAGGGAGCTGCAGGAGCCAGGCCCCCTCATCTTCCAGTCCTCCAGTCTGTCTCTTTGCCTCTCTGACAGCTTTTCTCTTTGAATCAGAGAACTAGACCCTGCCAAGTGAAAAATGTAACTCAAACCTCAAAGGGCTTCAACAGCCCCAGAAATGCCAGGACTCCCACTGGGTGAAGCGGCTCAGCAGCAGGGATGTGGCTCAGGGCTAGAGGGGTGAAGATGTATTGAGGGGTCCTGTGTATCTTCCAGGCTTGTCTGCCCTCTTCACAGGTGAGGAAGTGAGGCTCTGGGGGCTCGGACAGCCTGGAGCCTAAGTGTCCCGAGAGCCAGTTATGTCTATGTCCCACTCCATCCTCAGAGCAGCCCAGGGAAGTTGGTGGGAGAGACAGTCACTCTGCAGTCCCAAGAAGTTTCCTTCTCACATTTTCTAAGAAGTGAAGTTAGCATAGCCAAGCTTTGGTCGGAGTGCGGGGAAACTTATGAAAGAAGGGGGAGATGAAAGACCTGGAGGGGACAGGAGTTCCAGAAGGAGAGCAACAGAACCAAAACATCTGGGCCCAGGGGTCTTTTCTGAGACAGGTACTCTGATCAAGGACCATGCATAGCAATAACCTAGACCCCTGCACAGATGTACCCCATGGCAGCCCAGTCTCCAAGTGGGTTCCCTAGTAATGGGAACAGGGGCTGTCTCTGACATGAACTCAGTGGCTGGCTCTTTGATCACCTCCCCTGAGGGGGGAGAAGCCTGACCAGGCCACAGTGGAAGACTATGAAAGACAGTCCTGATTAGACCTGATGGGCTAGAGTCACATGGAAGGGGAGGAGGACCTCCCCTATCAGTGGACTGGGGAAGGGCATGGGAAGAGAAGAGGGAGGGAGGGCAGGATTGGGAGAGGACGAGGGAGGGACTACAGCTGGGATACAAAGTGAATAAACTGTAATAAAATTAATAAATAAAATAAAAAGAAGAAAGAAAAAAGGATTGAAGTCAGAACACATTCACAGCCATGTTCATGCTAACCATTCAAATCCATTTTTCCTTTAAATTTTTATCCTGTTTTTTTTGTTCTTGATATTGTAATAACATCATTTCCCCTTCCCTTTTCTCCCTCCAACATCTTCCACGCAGTACCCATCCCCCCTTGTCAAATCCATGACCTCTTTTTCTTTAATATTTGTTACATACATAGAGATATATAGATTCCCAAAGACATGAATGCATCCTGCTCAGACCATATAGTGTTACCTGTACCTGCATGATGTCAGGGATGAGCTCTTGGTACTATATAACCAATCGGAGGGCTCTTCCCTGGGGAAAACCATTTCTCCCCTTCTCAGCATTCTCTGGCTGCCGATGCTCTTTGTCTAGGTTGGAGGCTTTGTGAGTTTTCTCTCTCCCGTGCTGCAATGTCCATGTCCGTGGGTGTCAGATCTTGTTTAGGCAGCTGTGTTGATGACACTTCATGGGTGTAGCCCCTCTGACATTTCTAGGAGACACATTCTCATAGCGAGCTTCCTGTTCCTGTGGCTCTTATAATCTCTCTGCTCCTCTTCCACTACAATCTCTGAGCCTAGGACGCAGGAATTGTGTTGTAAGATATATCAGTTGGGACTGGTCACCACACAGTCTCTGGTTCTCTGTAGTTTGATGGGTTGCGGGTTTTTTTGTAACGGCTTCTCCTTGTTGCGAAGAGAAGTTTCTTTGGCGACCGGTGAGAATGATACTTACTTGTAGGTGTAAGGATTCATATTCAGAATGTAGTTAGGAATTGCACTAGTTTGGTGAGGCGGTGGCTGTAGAGTCTCCTCCAAGATGCATGACATCCTAGCCTGGATAGTTGGCTAGGTTCCATACTAGGATGATTTTCCCTCTTGTTGTCTCAAGTCCAATTACGGAGCTGTTGGTTACCACCATGGTATGTAAGCCACTGTTACACCCTTAGCATTATGGTGGCTTGCTGGTCATTGTTATTGTTTATAGGTATCACAGCTGCTTAGGACTATTGTTCACTTCCCTCCCCTGGCAGCTTGCATGGCACCTTCTGGAATTTTGAGAATTTGTCCTCAGGGAGGAGGTGACAATGCCATTTTTATTTACCCTGCAGTGGGACTTCTAGAGAGGAGAGCATATCCAGAGATGCTGACAGAGAGGTAGGAATACACTTTTAAAGAAGCCCGGTGCTCCTCCTCAAACGCCTGATCTGACAGTCTGAGTGGCCGCCCACAGACCCTCATGAGAGAAACTATGTCACTTGAGCAGGTGGGATGATTGGAAAATGGCTTCCACAAGGATCTTTCCCTGACTTGGTTGGGCTGAGTCAGGGCAGGGAGTCCTTCTGGCAGCAATCCAAGTTCACTGTGTGCCATCCTAGTGACCTGTCCCCCGACTTCTTGTCCTGATCCTGCCTTTATATTGTGAGATTTGGCATCTCCCTCACCCTTTCCTATCCACCCTTGAGAGTTGTGCCTTTTTAGAGGTCAAGGACTCCTAAGGGAATCTGAAAGCTACCCCACACCCCAAAGACACACAAACACAAGTTATGTGTACACAGACATCACACATTGAAACACATCTGACCAAACTCATTGTTTTGTATCCACTACTTCGGGTGTGTGTCAGCTCGCCATAGCCTGAGAATCTAGTGTGTGAATCATCAGACACAGCTTTCACTCCGACCTTGTCTTTCTTTATCACTGTGAAAAAAATAAAACAAGTCAAATGCTGGTACACCAAGGGATACATGCTTGTCTTGCAAATGTGACAGCTTCTAATGGTTCAGGGTCAAGGAATCCATGCTTGTTCCTGATTCCTCCCCACTGGGTGTGATCTCCACCCAATGGCTTTCTTCTGATGAACCTGGAAGCCCCAAGAAGCAGTTGAACTACAGGATGAAAGTCATCCAGCCAAAGCCCTTGCATGAGTCTCACTAGGCCCTGGGTCTGAGGACTCCACTGAGAACTCCAGAGCCATGATGGCACCCAGATTGTGAGATAATAAATACCTGTTATTCTGACTACAAACTTCAGGGGTGACTTCTTATACAATCAGAGAAGTGACAGAAATAGCGAGTCTGGTATCTTACCGAACACCTGTTCTCTGACTATGACTCCAAAGAAGAACTGAGCACCACTTACCCTGTACTCTTCTATGGTTTTAATCCATGTCTGCTGGAAAAATAGATGATTATTATTTTGTTATGTAAATATTACAATAACTTTATTACATATTAATATAACAAACGATAAAAATTTATTGGCCAAAGCAAGTAATAGGGCCAATTCCAAAGCTGAAGGAGTCAGAAAATTACCCTTCCCTTTTAATGGGGGGACCTTGGAAGTCACATGAGAGAAGAAAATCCATGTTGCTAAACCCGTAGGAAGGGACCCTGGACTGGAAAGGACAGAGGGATTCCTTCTGGGCGAGAGATGCAGGCAGGGACATGAAGCTGGAACTAGAGGGTGAGGCATTCTCCCATACAAGGGGGATGACAGGGGCATCACACAAAGACCAGCTCAGCTCCAGAAGACAGAAGCAGAGGAGGGAAGGAGGGGGATTATCGGAGTGGCCTAGAACCTTTGCTATAGAAGAGACTTTAGGGAAAGATGGATCCCTTCATTCTGTTCAGTTGAGCTAAATGAAATGACAATGGGGTGGGGGGTCAGCAAGAGGGATCAGTGAATAAAGTCATTTGCAGCACAGGCATGAGTTCAATACCCAGAACCCATGCAAATGTGGAGAGATAGAAATGACTCTACAAAGTTGTCCTCTGGTTTCCACATATACACACACACACCCATATACAATAATAATGAATATAAATGCTTTTATTAGGTCACGTTTGACCTTGGAAAACAGCAGTTTTGTATGGTTTACCCTAATACCAGAGAAAAAAACTTGAGCCCAGGAGCAAAATTTACACACCGAGAAGGTGAGTGGTAAAGCCAGGGCACATGCCTGGTGCCACTCAGAGAAAGGACAAGAGGATGAATGTCACACGGTCAGGCTCCTCCTGTCAGTGGTTTACATAAGCGCAGGCTGACAAGGAGCATCTCGGGGTTTCAAAGATGCCAACCTTGGGAGCTTTTCACCCCTTCACACAGCATGGCCTCCTGGTCTAGGAAGCACATGGTCTCAGACCTCATCATGGCTAAGGCAGGCATGTCTGACTCAGTCTTCAATGAGCTCCTGCTGACAGTCTCCGGCAGAGCCTTGGACGTTCCTTGCGAGCAGAGGGTATCTCATTCTTCTCTGTCATGTCTGCAAGTCATAGCACATGTCTAGGTACGTGGTGGCTGTGCAGTCATGCTTGCCAAACTCCGTGCCAGCTGTCTCTTCCTGCCTGCCCTTCTTGGCTGTGTGGCTCCAGCCAAGTGTCATCCCATGTCTCCTGCTCTCCCTGGACCAGAGGAAGCCTTCCTCATTTTGTTCTTGGCTTATTTTTAGTTTAGAAGCTTTGAGTGGCAGGAGGAGCAAGAGAGGAGACAGCCATGGAGGGTCCTGCTGTTCAGTGGGCAGCCCCGCTGGGCTACTTTTCAGATTTGCGTTTAGATTTTGCATTCGCTTTCGAAAGAAAGTAAAGGGCAAAATCCATCCCTGTCCCAGGAGGCGGGGAGGGAGATTGGGGAGCAAGCATTAGCCTCCTAAGAGGGTTCACAAGTTTATACTTAGTCTCTCTCCCTCTCTCTCTCTGATACCGGCACCCACACGCACCCACGCACCCACATACCCACATACCCCTTTCGTATCAAGCACCAGGTTGAGCAGGTCCAGAAGGAATGGTACCATTGTTCCCTGTTTATCCCTATTTTTTCAAAGGACTGCCCCAGAAAGTACCTTCCCTACCTGAAAATGAGATTAGAATTTGCCCTTGATTCTGCCCCAGGCCCAGTCCAGCTCAGAGTGTTCACAGCAGGGCCATTCACCGAGGACTAATCATCCCTTCCTATCTTCCCATAAGATTATAAGACTCTGGGCTCTGGCTCCTGGTACAGCCTGACTGTGTTAGGTCCCAACATGCTCCAGCCACTGTGAAATACCCTGAAAAAAAAAGAAAGAAAGAAAAAGAAAAGAAAAGAAAGAAAGAAAAAAAGATCCTGGAAGAAAATCTCTCCTTAGGGAGCTGGCTATAGCCTCACATCTTAGTTTCTCCAAAGTCACTGACAGAGATGGGGGGGGGCTGACCTGAGCCAACAAGGAAGTCACCCTTCTGTGTGTCCGCAGGAGCCATCCCCTGGGGGCTGCTCATGGGGGCTCTAGCAGCCTTCTCCTACCCATGTACATCTCACCAGTGCCCCACTCCCCTCAAGGGAGTGTTCCAAGCCCCTCCTACGGAGGCGCTTCTCAGTGTCACTTCCTGACCCCCCAGGAAGAGATGACACCCCCTCTCTAAGCTCCCTCCAATGAAGCTTCTGGCCTGAAAAGGACACTTGTCTGTGCCTGTGCCTCTCCTCCCAGCTCTGTCCTCCACCAGCGTCCTCCTGAATGTGGCCTAAAGAACGGAAGGCTCCAGAGAGAAGCTGCCTTTCTGATTCTTTCCAGCTGTCAGCTAAGAATAACCATACCCAAAATAGCACTATAGGAATGGTTTAGGTGTGGCTCCATCCAGAGGCAGGTGGATGGACTGGATGGCCTTTGGAGGCTCCTTCGAGTCTTTGGGGATACCTTATTCATTCAACAAAAAACATTCACTGAACAACTATTATGTGCCATGGTAGGCTCTGTAGGAGCATGGAGCTTTGGGCCTAGGAGTAAACCACAGGCCACCTCTACCCCAACCCTAGCTCTGGCCACAGGCTATATGACAAAACTCTGCTTCTAGGCAATGCACTGTCTGGCTTTCTGACCCAGCTCAGAACACTGTTTTAAACTTATGTACCTCTTGAATAGCTCTGCACTGGATTGTGAATGCTGGAGATAAACATTTTTTTTTCTTTTGAATCTTCACAGCGTCATGCATTGGCTGGGCCTCTACAGAATAAAGACAAGCGGGTAGGGAGATAGTAGGTTGGTAGATGGTGGGTTCATTGGTGAGTGTTGGGTGGTTGGATGGTGGGTGGGTAGGTGGATGGTAGATGGGTAGGTGGTAGGTAGGAAGATAGTGGGTAGGTAGATGGTGGGTGGACAAGATGGATGCATCAAGTATGGTACTTTAAGAAAGTGTAGGCTCAGGGATTTTCTTCCATCTTCTTTTTTTGGATCCATTTGGTTTAGGTCCATTATATCAATTTGAGCCATGTTAAGTTTAAACATAAAATATTAAAGTAGATTTATTCTTTACAGTATTGGGGTTGAACCCAAAACCTTATACAAGTTAGACAAATAGTTTACCCTGAGCCACATCCTTAGCCCTTTTATTACTTTTTTTTTTTTTTTTTTTTTTTTTTTTTTTTTTTTTT